>NW_017670305.1:1087969-1100900 GCF_001879085.1 Nicotiana attenuata
TAAATTGTTACAAAGTAGTCCCAAAAGGCTCATAAGTGTGCTTGTTTGCAGGTTTGATCGACAAAGTGACAAAATGTCAAAGTTCGGCTCAAAAGGAGTGAAACTTGCTCAAGCACAAAAGACAAGGCAAACTGAGGGCGAAAAGGCCTAGTGCGGCCGCGTTCGACTTTGTGCGGTCCGCACTAGGTAGATTCAGAGAGATGGCAAAACCAGGCTTCAGGCAACGCGACCGCAGTACACATAGCGCGGTCCGCGGTGAAGGCTCCGCGGCCGTACTAACAGTTTGTGCGGTCCGCGGAAGAGAGATTCAGAGAGCTAACATTTGCCATGGTTCAAGCTGCGTGGTCCGCGGTCATACTTGTGCGGACCGCATTAGAGACCTCCGCAGCTGCGGTCCATTCTACGCGGTCCGCAGAGCCCAAGTTCAGAGAGCCCAGAGTTGAAGTTCAAGAGCCTAGTGCGGCCGCGATCCATTTCATGCGGCCCGCACTGACTCCGCAGGGGTATTTTGGTCCAATTTTTCCAGCCTAGTATAAATAGAACATTTTACCATTTTTAGGTCATCAGTTATTTTATTTCAGCAGCTGCGCTTGTGAACTTCATCTGTAGCCATTTTTGGCATTTTAGCTTCAAATTAACGATATATTCTTGTATTTTAATTTAGCATTTAACTAATATGTCTTGTTCTTCATCTATTTCTTCATTTTCTTATTCAAGCATGAGTAGCTAAACCCATTAGCTAGGGTTGTGGCTCAACCCTAGTGTGGGTAATTGATGGGTGTTGCCCACTAGGGTTAGATTGACTATGGGTGTTTGCTATTTGGGTTGATTTTATATTTTAATCTATGAATTGGTGGTTGCAAACACTGATTTGAGCTTTGTTGATTTGACTCTTCTTGAGAGAGAGAGTCTAGGTCTCCAAAATTGACCCAACAAGGAAATGGGATGGACTCATGAGAAATGATAGTCCCAATTAACGGGTTAAACCTCGAGAGAGTAATCACCCTACTTGAACCCTAGTTGCTTGATCTATTTTGCCTACCCATTTGGTCTCGAGAGAGTCAATTGGGAAAAATCACTCTCTCTACTGAGAGGTGTGAGAGTGGGTAAAATCGTGCAACAGTTATAGCATAAGCCCCAATTATGTCAATCGAACCTTAGTAGCATCTACCTGTCAATTAGCCACCTAGGTGATATCACGACCCTAGTGCCCTTCTTCCCATTAGATACAACCTTAGCAATTATTTAGTAGCATAATCTAGTTTCAATTAGTAGTTTGATAATAGTAGTTTATAATTGAAATAACCCAAAAATGTTGGAAGTGACATTTAGAACAATTTCACGACTCTAGTCTAGATAGATACCCAGCTCCAATTTCTAGCTCTCTGAGGAATTCGATCCCGACCCTCATATCGGGTAAAAGCTATTGCGACCCTCTCTTCCTACTTTATTATAGTGTGGAGTTGGCAGCGATCATAGCCATCGGTTCATTTTGCCCCGATATCAGGCACAAAGAAACCTCGAGGACAATGAACCCCGAGCTGTTACCCGGGCCCTTCAAGGTGAAACTACGGAATTCCTTGTCGATCATGAAATTGGGCTTTCCGATTTTAGCCGCATACAGGTTGTTGTGCTTTTTTCTCTTAAAGTATTATGTTATGAAATTTCAATCTTCATATTGGTCTTCTTTACTAATACCAATAAGTTGAATGTTGGAACTATCATATCATCATCCCAATTCAAAAGGTCATTTTCTGAACGACAAGACAACACACAAAACGTAGTATTTAACCACGCTATATATATAACAAGGTCGTGGAACATAATTTTATTTGATAGATATTGCAACGTAAACAAGTACAGGCACTTATTACAAAAAAATATTACGAAAAGAAAATTCTAGGTGTATTATTTATAGTTGGGTACATTAGATGAACTTGCACCGGGAGCTGGATTACCACCGCCACCCAGACCAGCTGAAGGACATTTACGATGGTCGTGTCCTGTTTGCGAGCATATGCCATATTTACGCGCATAAACGGTATTACCAACATCCATTTGGTTCCGTATACACGATCTCTTTTGCACTTGTAGCTTGTGTAAATAGTCCTTGTTACACAACATTTCAAAAAGGTTCCGACGGTCAATAATGCTCAGCACCCACTAGCTGCAACTGCCCACTATATGTGTTTACACATGCAGCAACTCTGTATTGCCTATCAACATAGTTGGTTGCCCCTAAACCTGTTTGTTGAAAGCACTTCATGGCATGTGAGCACGACATATGGTAGATAGTCCATTTCCTACATGAACACAACCTGCTCGCTTCATTTATGGTGTGTAGATTATTTCCTCGTTGTCCGCGGACAGTGATGCGAACTTCAAAAACACCCGGTCGTGATCATAATGTAAATATGAATGCCAATGTGCTCGCCTCCTGTATTTCTCAAATCTTCTCATCGGTATTGGCATAAATTCAACACCCCCGTCCATCAATTCCGATGCAGCTCTATGCCTTTCAACAAAACTCTCCGCCATCTGTTTGAATGTCATCCAGACCATGGCAGTGACAGGCAATCCATGTGCAGACTTCAATAACCTATTGAATGACTCCGACACATTTGTAGTCATGTCTCCCCATCGTCTGCCACCATCAGCATGCAATGTCCACTTCTGAAGCTCATGTCCCATAAACCAATTATAGGCTCTTTCGTCTAACTGCCGGATCTATTCCATGCGCCTCCTGAATTTGTACTGCTGGTGCTCAGTTGCAGCAATCCACATTAAATCATGCAAGTCCTTGTTGGGATATTTTTTCGGGAAATTGGCCTTCAGGTGCCTAACACAGTAACAGTGGTATGCATAGGGTTCCTGCCATTCAGGCAAATGCCGTACAGAACTTAAAATACCACCATGCCGATCAGATATTAGACAAATACCTGAACGCTGTTTGACAACGTGCTGCTTCAAGTGGTTCAAAAATAGCATCCACGTCTCTTCGTTTTCATTGGCACCAAATGGAAAAAGCTAGTGGAAATAATTGTCCATTGGCATCTACTACAACGGCGATCAATAGCTTAATATCATACTTTCCATAGACATGAGTACCGTCTATGGAAATTACCGGACGGCAATGCAAAAAGCCATCAATTGCTGGTTTAAATGATCAGAACACGTATCTGAATATATATTCCGGTATTCCTAGACTCCGCTAATGCTTCCATTCAACAACAGTCCCGAGGTTAAAGTGTTTCAGTGCGGCCATGTACCTGGGTATAGATGAAAATGACTTATCCCACTCACCATAAATAATTTCGAATGCACGTTTACGCCCGATATATGCCTTTCTTTTGGTTATAGTACACCCATATTCCGGGTGGACGGATATAATACACTCTTTGATCTTGTGCCTAATGGACACTTCCAAGTGTGGAATCAAGACAAGAGAAATCAAGTCAACATCCAAGTTGAAGTGATTCTCATTGAATGTGTCCATTTCACAAACGTGGGTGCCAATATATTTACCCACTTTCCATAACCTTGTTTCCTTCTTGCTCGCACGTAACATCCAATTACAACCCATAAAGTATCTACAGCATATAGCCTTGTATACCTCCGGAGTGGACTCCCTTACTATCATCTCACGACACTCTCTTACGTTGTACATTTTACAAGCCCCGGATATATGAGATTTATAGGGAAAATACATGCCCTTTTGCCAGGACCGTTGGTCTAGACTCATCCCATATTGCTGACCGAATTTCGTCAACATCCCTCGTGAGGGCATCCATATCTGTCATACTTGGCAAATCATCAAGGTGGGGAATATGCCTTGAATGAAACGGCACGTGGGACTCGTACACTCTTGGTCTAACGGGAGGTGGAGGAGCATGCTCCCTCGTCAGCTCAGGTTCGACATTCACTTCCTCCTCATCATCACCCTCGTCAAGGAAGGGTGTGTCATTTCCAGACTCATCGGTATTTTTGTCATAATCACTATTTCTTCCCGACTCTGCGCATCCGTCAAATCACGAGTAAATACGTCGTCTACGGGTAACTGAGTGAGGTCAGGACCATCAAGTTGCTCGTTTTCACTGCACAAAAAGAACAAAATAATAAGCTACTCAAATTGATAAATACTTTACATATAGCTATATCACTTCACTTACAAGTCGTACTGTGTTGACATTCCATGATGGATATTTTCCTATTGGTAATGGCTCCCGGATGGACCAACGTAATCCAACACACCAAAACTACGCATATTCCAACTGGGCGTGGGATCATAACTTGTAAATTCATATTCGGACTGTATCCCCTGTGGAATATATGAGTGTTAATACAAATTCAATTCAACAAAAAATAAACATCGTAACAGAAAGAAAAATTAATGTTTACCAGTCGTCTTGTGGATTATGTTATTTCCTCGCTCCTCATTCGCCCGCGGAGATAAGTTTAGATCCGGCCAAACTCTTTCAGCAGGAACCTGTTGGGCTAAAACTACTCCAGAATAACCACCCGATGTTTGAGGGTTATCCCTGCTTTGTGCAATCTCATTATTGCGAACGTCTTTAGCCTTGACGTACATTTCCAACAATTTTATCACAATAAATTCCCTGTATTCATCCGGAATCCCCAAAAAATCTCTCAGAGTTTCATCGTCTTCGATGTTAAACTCAGAATAACAAGCAAACCCCTACGGAGTCACAGAGTACGGATATCAATCGGTTATTTTAAGATTCACCGAATTGCTCAATCTCATTTTATTGCATAACAACGATACCAGTCTATCGTACTGCATTGTAAGTGGCAGCTTAACATGACTCTGTGGTAATAAACTATAGCTCACTGAGTTATTCGCAGCCACAACCTCATCCCCCCCCCCCCCCCCAATATAATGAAACTCTTACTTTTCACTCTTTAGACATTATGAACAAAGCTTGAGAATTTAACAACAAGAAAAATTTATCACGAAGTTGGAGTATTTCTGAATGATAATTCTCAAAACCCTTAACGCCTTTATATAAGGCAATGCCCAATCCGAGGGGTCAAATTTTTGGAAGTAAAATGCGGTTTAAAAGAGCGTTTACATATTTGAATTATTGTTATGTCAGTTAAGTGCAGAAGAATTATTAGTGGGCCCACTTTGTATATAAAATGCGGTTCATTACCGCGCTTTATGTAAAACGCTGTAATGAACCGCGTTTTAAATACCCGTCTTTTCAGCTCCCTTTAAATCGCGGTTTATTACCGCGTTTTATATATAAATGTAACTTTTTTTTACACTTAAAAACGTATTTTGAGTAAAAAAGAACCACATTTAGGTTCCGGACTCGTGAGAGTAAATACTGGCGATTTTTTAAGACTACTAAGTTGAAAACAAAAATTAAAAGTTGTTTCGAGTTTGAGATATTATAGAAAGTAAATAAGAAATATTCTAAAGCAAATTTTGTACAAAATTGATTAAATAGTTAAATATTGATTTTTAAAAAACGTTTAAATTAGATTATACTCAAATATTTAAGCAAATTTTTCAGAAGGTTAAAACAAAGAACTCAAGGTAATTAGGTGAAAAGGGTGCATAGAATGCTTAAATAGTAAAGAACAAATAATTGAAAATGAGTTTTTTGTGCACTAACACTGTAAAGAATATTTATACTATTAACATCATCTAAAAGATATTTTTTTTTTTGATTGGTTAAACTAAAAGATATTATATAACAAGTAAAATTATTAACATAAAACTTAAGATATATAACAGCTTAAACTACACTAATGATATAATTAAATATTCTTCACAATATTAGTGTGTGCATCTAGTATATACTAGTCTCTCGAAACGTGCATGGCACATTTATCTTATTTGATTATTACAAAATTCATTTTGCAAAATGTTGAATTTTAATTATATAAATATTTTAAGAATTCTTATTTGAGTTATAAACGCATGTAGACATATTTTTTTGCTAATCAATGTTTGTTATACAATCGTCTCCATTATTCAATATAAAAAGTTATGTTCTGCTTGCTTTCTTTTTATTAATTACATAAAATAGTTTAATTTGAGATAATTAAGTATAAATTATTATTTCCTTTAGATCCAAAGAGATAGCATCTCTGCAAGACAACATCCTACTGAAATTAAGACCATCTACCTTAATATAGTTGCAGGACATGAAGTGTAAATTATCACATGATTTCATGTATTACAATCACAAGTGGCCGATAGCAACAAGAGTGAGAATAAGGATGACACTTTTTACAAAATAACGTGTTTGGTAAAGATGCTAAAATCACATTTCGTGACAAAAACTAAGTAAAGGCTCGAAAACACATCAAGTAAGAAAATTAAGGTTAACAAAACAACCCAAAAAGAAATATTTACTGATCTATAGAATGCATTAGTAACTGCAAAAGGTAGAGATAAAAATTATATCAACTTTAAAAGACATGAAACCTCATGCAAATAACTAAAATAAAGGCTACAACACAGACAAAAGATTTGTTAAGTTATAGAAATCAAATAATTGTGAAGTCACTACAACAAAATTGTTGCTAAAAGAAATCTAATATTGTAGAGGTTCACGACAGAAAAATAATCAAGAAGTATTCTTTCTATCCGAATTTATGTGATACTCTTTTTTTAGTCGTCTTAAGAATGAAATCTTTTTATTTTAGTAACGGTTTAACTTTAAATTATTTATTACCCTTAATGAGATGAACAATTTAGAAGCTACAAAAATTCCTATAGCTTATATTAGACCGCAAAATTTCAAGTGTTCCGTTTTTGTTAAAATCAGCGCTCAGTTAAACACCTTCTCATAAATTGAAATGGAGAAAATATTAAAAATAACTAAAATAATGCGAGAAAATAAAACTCCAGAGCCAAAAAAATTGCTATGAAATAAAAGTAAATGAAGATACCAAAAAATGATATTTGTCAAAGGAAATTCTGATTTTTAGAAGGGTTCTTAAAAAGTGTACTACAAATATATACCAAATTAATTAAACACTAATAATATATGATCGGGTGGGAATCAGAGAACATGAAAAGCAAACTTACAATATGAGACAGACAAGTATTATACAACGTTTTTTCTCACTTCAAATTCTTTTTATGTTTAAGATAGACATAAACGTTTCTTTACGGAAAATGATTTGATTTACAATCAAGCAAGTTTTAGTAGAATTAATATTGTACCAGTAAATAAATATAAAGGACGCATCCATTCGGTTTGGGGTGTTTTGCACGGCAGTTTTCTTTTTCTTTTTTCTTTTTTAAATAAAAATGATAATTAAATTATTTAGAAGGGTATTTATGTAATTTAACTTTTAAGTTAGGGAGTTCATGCTTTTTAATATAGTACTAGTCTTATAATACGCGCGTTGCGCGTGAAACCTATCTAAATGAGTAAAAACTTTTAAAATACTATAAAATAGAGTGTTAATTCCTAAAAATATTTAAATATTTGATTATAATTGTATTTTTATTCACTAAGAATTATTTTTCATTTTTCAAATAGTAAAAAAACTGACATGTTCCAAAAAAAAGGGCAAAAGGAAATTCTTTGTAAATTTTAAGGAATTAAGAATCAATATATACCATTAACAAAATCTAAAATTGAAATGCTCTTTTATAAGCCATATAACTAATGTCAAAATTATTATTGGTTTCTGCTCACCATTCCGGAAAATTGCAATTGTTAATATAATACTTTTGAAAGCTAAAAATATAATACAGAATACTATTATTAGTGAAATAGTCTTGTATATTTTAAATGTTTTTAATATAAATCAGAACGTATAAATTTTATACAAAGACTTGAACCACCTCCATCATTATCCAAAAACCCGTACTTCCTCTTTCTTTAATCTTTTTCATTTTCTCCTTTATTTAATTTATTTATAATTTATATAAATTTAAAAATTATATATGAGACAAAAATTTAATAATCTTAAAGCCCTAACTATTAGAATTTTCAATATAGTTACAATTTCAAACTCTTAAAAAGTAAAAACGTTTAGTGAAATAAATATTTGTAAATATTAAGAAATAATTTAAATAATTATATTTATCTAACTTTGCACGTGTACCTTATTAATGAGTATATAATTTTAAATAATAATATAAATATTATTAAATAATATGTTTAAATAATAAAAAAAATTTAAAAAAATATAAGTTTCTGAGAATTATAAATGTTGATCCCATCTAGCTAACTCAATAAAGAAAGAAATCTTGTCCCACTGAAGTTCTCATATGCCTTATTGTGATTTCGGATGAGTTATGAGGGAATACATTATGGAACGTGTTGTTATTTTTGTGATCTAATACTAAATAAAGAATACAAAAATATTTTTTTCATAATTCCTTAAAGAGTTATTCGAATAAAACATGAAAGTACAAATAATGCATCATATTATGTTTTCCAGCATTGTTGTCCAAGTGCGATTTAAGTAAATCGAAAATTGAGAAGAAACTAAGTCGAGTGCATATTACGACTACACAAGCACAACTAAAATATACCAGCATAATAAATAAGATTGAAATGTTTCTAACAATAGTAATATCAATTTTTTTATTTTTCACTCCGATACTCGCATTAAGTCCCGATTAGATTTGGATTAGCACTGAAAAATTTCACATTGAGAGATAGAGCGCTCTCAAAAAGCTTACTCTATACCCATCAATGCTTCCACATTAGTATTGCAACCTGTTCACGCCCAACTATGCCTTATAAAAAGGACTATGCGGACGTTGCAAATATAACCCGAGTATTACGCCCAGGGTCGAATCCACAGAGAGTTAACCTATCAACCGCTATCTTCAGACCCACCAAGTCTTCAGAACCAGCTTCTCAAATATTCAAATTCTCAGTTGAGTGTTCTTTAACAACTAGCTTGCAAGTAACTAATGGCTGTAACTAAATTAATAAGGTTGTAAACAATTATGAGAAAAAGCTAAGGCAATGATTTCCCCTATTGATGGAATCCCTTCTGTTTATGCTCATACAAATTTACCCACACATCTCTATCAATCATGAACGCTAATCTTACCGCAACTCTCTCCCGAGTAATTACAGTAATCTACTATTGCACTCTCCCGAGATACACTAGCTTGCTTTATTTAGCACAATTCAATTTAGATTGCACCCAAGGCTTCGTTATTCCTAATCCCGCCTTTAAACCCGCAATTATAGATTCCTCTAATAATTTAGGAGTGGTGTTGTTCAACAATACCCTAAATATGCACTATTTTCCAAGTTATGCACACTAAATAGGCACAGCTAATTGAGGATCCTGTCAATTAACTACAACGAACACGAAGTTGAACAAATAAAGATTAAACTAGCAATTTGTATTCACATAAACAAGAAGTTCATCACCCAATAGGTTCCATCAAAGCCTTAGACAAGGAATTTAGCTACTCATGGCTATGGAAAAATAAACTAAGATTGAATTCATCATAAAATCAAAAGAAAAGAAAAGAAGAAAGATGTTTAGAGTATTTTCTCACAATGTTTTTTTTTGCTAAGAAACCTAAAAAATCAATACATGCCTCTCTTGGGCGAAGTCTAATGTTTTAAATAGGGTTTAGGTCTAAAAATCCCGTAATTGACACTTTGGTCCCTGAAGTTTACGGCGCCTGCCGCGGTTCTGCCGCGGTCGCGGTAGAACCGCGGCCAAACACCCTCGCGGAATCTCAATCTTCTGCAGCTGCTTCCCACCGCGGTTCTGCCGCGGTCGCGGTGGAACCGCGGTGGATCCAGTTCTCTGAATCTTCAGCCTGTTTTTGCACAGGTCACTTGGGAAATTTCACAGTTGGCCTCTTTTTCATCACTTTTGACTCCAAAACTGCTCCTTAGCCTTCTTTATACATATATCACCTACAAATCATGAAAAGCACTAATAAGAGCATTTTGTCATCACTTTTAGCATTAAAACTCACAGAATGTGATTATANGTGAAAATGACCGCGGACCGCGCTGGGTTTAATTTTGAACCTGTGCAGGAAATAGCCCACGCGGACCGCACAATTGGGACGTGGCCGCGTGAGACCATCGCGGACCGCAGTAACATGACCGCGGCCGCGTGACCAAACTTCAGAGAGCATACATCTTCAGCTCATGCCAGCGCGGACCGCACAAAACCCACTGCGGCCGCAATGGCAACTTCAGAGACTGTGCACTTTTTACACTTTGTTTTACGCTGCTTCAATACTATCCCTGCAACATCTCACAAACAATTAGCTCAAAAATCCTAATCTACAAAGAAAATCAAAGAGAAATAAAAAGACATGGGTTGCCTGATCACGCCCAACTATGCCTTATAAAAAAACACTGCGGACGTTGCAAATATAACCCGAGTATTACGCCCAGGGTCGAATCCACAGAGAGTTGACCTATCAACCGCTATCTTCAGACCCACCAAGTCTTCAGAACCAGCTTCTCAAATATTCAAATTCTCAGTTGAGTGTTCTTTAACAACTAGCTTGCAAGTAACTAATGGCTGTAACTAAATTAATAAGGTTGTAAACAATTATGAGAAAAAGCTAAGGCAATGATTTCCCCTATTGATGGAATCCCTTCTGTTTATGCTCATACAAATTTACCCACACATCTCTATCAATCATGAACGCTAATCTTACCGCAACTCTCTCCCGAGTAATTACAGTAATCTACTATTGCACTCTCCCGAGATACACTAGCTTGCTTTATTTAGCACAATTCAATTTAGATTGCACCCAAGGCTTCGTTATTCCTAATCCCGCCTTTAAACCCGCAATTATAGATTCCTCTAATAATTTAGGAGTGGTGTTGTTCAACAATACCCTAAATATGCACTCTTTTCCAAGTTATGCACACTTAATAGGCACAGCTAATTGAGGATCCTGTCAATTAACTACAACGAACACGAAGTTGAACAAATAAAGATTAAACTAGCAATTTGTATTCACATAAACAAGAAGTTCATCACCCAATAGGTTCCATCAAAGCCTTAGACAAGGAATTTAGCTACTCATGGCTATGGGAAAATAAACTAAGATTGAATTCATCATAAAATCAAAAGAAAAGAAAAGAAGAAAGATGTTTAGAGTATTTTCTCACAATGTTTTTCCTTGCTAAGAAACCTAAAAAATCAATACATGCCTCTCTTGGGCGAAGTCTAATGTTTTAAATAGGGTTTAGGTCTAAAAATCCCGTAATTGACACTTTGGTCCCTGAAGTTTACTGCGCCTGCCGCGGTTCTGCCGCGGTCGCGGTAGAACCGCGGCCAAACACCCTCGCGGAATCTCAATCTTCTGCAGCTGCTTCCCACCGCGGTTCTGCCGCGGTCGCGGTGGAACCGCGGTGGATCCAGTTCTCTGAATCTTCAGCTTGTTTTTGCACGGGTCACTTGGGAAATTTCACAGTTGGCCTCTTTTTCATCACTTTTGACTCCAAAACTGCTCCTTAGCCTTCTTTATACATATATCACCTACAAATCATGAAAAGCACTAATAAGAGCATTTTGTCATAACTTTTAGCATTAAAACTACACAAGAAAGTGATTATTTAAGGTGTGATTATAGTCAAATTCACCTATTATCACAACCTATAGCTCCCAACATCCTCGGGCAAACCACAATCACCAAATACGATAATCAATTAAAAGTTAATAACCAATTAAGTTTTCTTGTATAAAGATTACGTGTCTTTTTGTCTCAATCATATTAGTATGTCAATTAAGTGAACTCAAACGTAATCATATTTATCATCATTAATTTCCTTAACCTTTTGAAAGTATTGTTGTGTATAAAATCAAAAACTAAAACAAACAATAATAAATAAGAAACACACAAATAGTTGGAGAATATCGAAGAACAAGAAAGAAAACCGGATATGCATTCAAGTATTATAACAAATTATTTATAAGATGTAGTGTTTGACAAAAACAAAAAATAAAAAATAAAAAGAGGTGTAAAGAACTACTTACGTCGGTGGTTCTTTTACTTTAGATATATGAAGGTCATAAGTGAAATTATGTCCTACTATCCCTTTATATAGACTTAGATTAGTAATTTTGTGGTTCCGTTCAAGTAAGGAATATTTTATATATGGTAAATTCTAATTGATTTTAATGTCCCAACTAATAGGAGTAATTCAAGTAAGGAAAAAAATTAATACATAATGATCACGCCCAACTATGCCTTATAAAAAGGACTAAGCGGTCGCTGCAAATATAATCCGGTTTACAAGTCCGGAGTCGAATCCCACAGAGAACTAAGGTTTAGCTACAGCTGTTCACTATCACCAAGAAGACAAGCTTGAACAATTCCTAACTTATTGATATTAAGATTCTTCTGTTTACTAATTAACTAACAAATTAAAATAGTAAATTAACAACTAACGATACTGAGGGTTAGAGAAAAGATTAAGGAGGTCTAGAGTTATGATTTCCCCAATTGTCGGAATCCTTCCCGCTATGTCTTCTATAATTTCGCCTAAGTATTCTCTACCGATCATGAGCACTCTTATTACCGTAAATCTCTCCCGAGTAATTACGACAATTTACTAGACGCACTCTCCCGAGCTACGCTAGCTGGCTTTTAATACAGCTCACTTCAGATCGCACCCAAAGCTTCGTTATCCCTAATCCCGCCTTTAAACCCTCGGTTATTGATCCCTCATATACTCTGGGAGTGGTGTTGTTCAACAATTACCTAAATATGCACTCTCTCCCGAGTTATGCATACTAAATAGGCGCAGCTAATTGAGAGCTCTTCAACCAACCACAATATAAACGTAGTTGAACAAATAGAGAAAAGCTATCGCTCAATTATATAAAAACATAACAAGAATTTATCCTACAAAAGGTTCTATCAAAAACTCTAGATAACAAATTAGCTATTCATAATAGTATGTAAAACTACAATACTAAAAGTCATAAC
>NW_017670305.1:1104556-1105063 GCF_001879085.1 Nicotiana attenuata
TGTTGTTATTTTTGTGATCTAATACTAAATAAAGAATACAAAAATATTTTTTTCATAATTCCTTAAAGAGTTATTCGAATAAAACATGAAAGTACAAATAATGCATCATATTATGTTTTCCAGCATTGTTGTCCAAGTGCGATTTAAGTAAATCGAAAATTGAGAAGAAACTAAAGTCGAGTCCATATTACGACTACACAAGCACAACTAAAATATACCAGCAAAATAAATAAGATTGAAATGTTTCAACAATAGTAATATCAATTTTTTTATTTTTCACTCCGATACTCGCATTAAGCCCCGATTAGATTTGGATTAGCACTGAAAAATTTCATATTGAGAGATAAAGCGCTCTCAAAAAGCTAACTCTATACCCATCAATGCTTCCACATTAGTATTGCAATCTATAGCTCCCAACACCCTCGGGCAAACCACAATCATCAAATACGATAATCAATTAAAAGTTAATAACCAATTAAGTTTTCTTGTAATAAAGATTACGTGCCT
>NW_017670306.1:0-25866 GCF_001879085.1 Nicotiana attenuata
TCCCTCCAATACTCTCTAATACCACTCTCAATAGCTGTGCGTGCTCCTCCTGGCTACGCGAGTACACCAGGATGTCATCAATAAAAACAATCACAAATGAATCCAGATACGGCCGAAATACACTGTTCATCAAGTGCATGAATGCTGCTGGGGCATTAGTCAACCCAAAGGACATAACTAGAAACTCATAGTGCCCATATCTCGTCCGGAAAGCAGTCTTCATAATATCTGAATCCCTAATCTTCAGCTGGTGATAGCCTGAACGGAGGTCAATCTTGGAGAATACCCTTGCCCCCTGGAGCTGGTCAAACAAATCATCAATACGGGGCAGGGGATACTTGTTCTTCACTGTCACCTTGTTCAATTGCCTGTAGTCAATGCACATTCTCATTGTGCCATCCTTTTTCTTCACAAACAAGACCGGTGCACCCCACGGTGACACACTCGGACGAATGAACCCCTTATCCAGGAGCTCCTGAAGCTGATCCTTTAGTTCTTTCAACTTTGCTGGTGCCATGCGATATGGAGGAATAGAAATGGGCTGAGTGCCCGGCACCAGATCAATACCAAAATCAATGTCCCTGTCCGGCGGCATGCCCGGCAGGTCTGCTGGAAACACATCAGGGAAGTCCCTCACAACGAGCACAGAATCAAGACTAGGAGTCTCAGCTCCGACATCTCTCACGAAAGCCAAGTACGATAGACAACCTTTCCCAACCATCCGCTGGGCCTTTAGGAAAGAAATCACCCTGCTAGGAACATAGTCAGTCATGCCATGCCACTCAATCCTCGGAACACCCGGTATGGCCAATGTGACTGTCTTGGCATGACAGTCCAGAATAGCATGGCACGGAGATAGCCAATCCATACCCAGAATAACATCAAAATCTACCATGCTCAACAGCAACAAATCAACTCGGGTCTCCAGACCCCCAATAGTCACTAGACAAGACCGATACACATGGTCTACAACAATTGTATCACCCACCGGGGTAGATACATGCACAGGTAAAGCAAGACACCCATGGGTCGTACCCAGGTGATGAGCAAAATATGAAGACACATAGGAATTGGTAGAACCGGGATCAAATAAGACAGAGGCATCCCCTGTGATAACAGCATCTGATGCAATAGCGTCTCTCCTGTCTAGGAGAGCATAGAATCGTGCCTGGCCACCTCCCGATCGGCCTCCCCCTCTGGGGCGACCGCTAGCTGCCTGACTCTCACCCCTAGCTGGCGGGGCGGGTGCTGAAGAAGATGGGCCAGAAGACGAGGGCTGACCCCTCTGCTGAGATTGACTACCACGGCTCGAGGACATTGCCTCCACATGTGCCCAACCTCCCCGCACTCATAACAGCTCCCGGGTGCTGGGGAATGGGACTGAAGGGAACCCCGCACATCAGAGTGACTGGCTGATGCACTCGGTCTGGAGGAACCCTGAACAGATGGAGCTCGTGATGAACCCTGAGCTGGAAGAGCGCCGAGGGATGGCTGACTCTGCTAATACCCCTGATGACCTCGGCCAGAAGATGACCCACGATACTCAGAGCGAGCTGACTGAGGAGGCCTAAATGAACGACCTCTGCTCTGCTGGAACTGACCCCTAGACGGAGCACCACTGAAGCTACCAGAACCTCGAGGCCTCTTGGCCTCCCTCTCCTCTCTCTCCTGACGGCGAGCCATCTCAATATCACGAGCAATATCAATTGCATCCTCAAAGGAAATACCCAGAACTCTCTCTCGAGTCATCAGAACACGAAGGTGATAGTTAAGTCCATCTACAAACCTCTTGATCCTCTCTCTGTCGGTCGGAACTATCCACGAGGCATGACGGGCCAACTCAGAAAATCTCGCCTCATACTGGGTCACAGTCATGTCTCCCTGTCGAAGCCACTCGAACTGCCTACGCAGCTCCTCTCTCTGAGACTGTGGTACCCACTTCTCCAAAAAGATAGTGGAGAACTCCTGCCATGACAAAGGCGCTGCACCTGCCGGCCTACGCCGCTCATACGACTCCCACCATGTGAAGGCAGCCCCAGTGAACTGAAATGCGGTGAATGCTACCCCGCTGGTCTCCAAAATCCCTGCTGTCCGAAGCATACGCTGACACTTGTCCAGAAATCCCTGGGCATCCTCGCCCTGAGCACCACTGAAAAATGGAGGCTGGAGCCTACTGAACCTCTCAAGACGACGCTGCTCATCGTCTGGCATAACATGGACTACAAAGTCCTGAACTGATGCAACTGGTGCAACTGGCGCTGCTGGTGCAACCGGCTGAGCTGGAGCTGCTCCCGGTGTCTGTAAACCCTGCATAACCTGCTCCGGTGTGTGAGCGGCGGGGGTCTGACTGCCTCCCCTGGCCTGAGAGGTAGCCGCTGTAGCAGTGGCTGAAACTACCTGGGCTAGGCCAGTGCAAACTGATAGTATCTGAGCCAAGGTCTCCTGGAGACCCGGAATCACAATGGGCACTGTCGGTGCCTGTACAGGTGCTGCTGGAATGTCTGCAGCTGGGGCCTGATCCTGAGCCGGGGTAACTGGTGGGGCAATGGGTGCTGTCCTCGCGGCTCTGCCCCTACCGCGACCACGACCGCGCCCGCGGCCTCTAGTACCCTCAGTAGGTGGTACCGGTGGGCGTCCGTCTCGTCCTGTAGCGCGGGTCCTCGCCATCTGCGAGAGGATAGAACACAGAAGTTTAGTTCCCGGATCAACAAAATCGCACGACAAGAATTTCAAGAATGTGAGGTTTTCCTAAGGGTTCTGCAGCCTCTCGAGGATAAGTATGGACGTCTCCATACCGATCCGCGAGACTCTACTAAACCTGCTCATGACTCGTGAGACCTAGTAACCTAGGCTCTGATACCAACTTGTCACGACCCAATTCCCACCCGGTCGTGATGGCGCCTCTCGTGAAGACAAGGCCAGCCAACAGAACAATCAACACTACTCTTGACAATTTCTTAGCATAAACAGGTTTAAACCATAGATACTGATTAATCGTAAGTGCGGAAATAAACGTAACATAACGGGGAAAAACCATCCCAAATTCAGCCCGATGATGGGGGTGTCACAAGTCACGAGCTACTACAGAGTTGATGAAAATACTACAAGTCTGGAAACATAGTCTGAAGATGAATAAAATATGCAGAAGATAAGGATGAAACGGGGCTGTGGACGTCGACAGCTACCTCGTCTCTCCTAGTCCGCCTGATCTGGAAGGAAATTAGCGCTCAGGCACGAACTCAGCTGTGCCTGTCTCTGCACACATGGTGCAGGAAGTAATGTGAGTACTCCGACCCAGTGAGTAATAAAAATAAATAATGAGTGAGAACATAAAATCCCACAAGGGCACCAATAATGCTATCTCAAGCAGCAACATCAGATAAACAGTAGAAACCAGTGAAATATAGGAAGAAAATCTTTTTGAAAACAGTTAAAAATCAATCATACTCAACCAGTAAGTCAGCCATTGTTACCTGACCGGTCAACCATTGTTACCTGACCAAACGCGTATTACAGTGCCATTGTTACCACTGGTCAGTCATTATTACCTGACTGGTCAGTCATTGTTACCTGACCAAACGCGTATAACAGTGTCATTGTTACCACTGTTCAATATTTAATCACTCTAGATGGGTACCCGCGCTCACTGTGGGTATGCAGACTCCGGAGGGGCTCCTACAGCCCAAGCGCTATCAACAAGGCCTGAAAGCCTGAACAGTATCAATACGAGGCCTGAAAGCCTCCTCACCTCACTCATCATACCCTCACATAAGGCCCCCGGCCTCAATCAGTCCAGAAATGGTCAACAGCCCCTCGGGCAACAGTAAAGCAATGATACTCAGCTCAAACAATAGTTCAAATATCAGTTTAAAACTCCAAGTTTGAGTAAATATGGCTGAGTTCAAGAAAACAGTGTAAATCACATGGACTGAGTTCAAATGATATTTCAAACAGTGAGGAAAACAGTGATGATAGTTCATAAAGAGTTCAAACAGTCGGCAATAAGCCCCAAATATGGCAATAAGCCCAAATCATAGTGAAAATAACAAGTCATTTCTAATACGCGGTAAAATATCATCCGGACTGGACCAAGTCACAATCCCCAATAGTAAATGACCCCGCGCTCGTCATGGAACGCGTGTCTCATCTCAACAAAGCACCAAGTTGTGCAAGTCCGGGGTTTTCAAACCCTCAGAACATCATTTAAAATCATTACGCACCTCTAGCCGGCCAAAAGTCTAGCTCGCTATGTCTTTTCCCCTCGAATCGACCTCCTCGCGCGTCGAATCTGATCAAAACCACAAGGAATACATCACAATAGGCTAATGGATCATAACCCAATCGAAACGACTCGAAAAATATCAAAAATCACGAAGTTGGCAAAACCCGAGCACCGGGCCCACTTCTCGAAAAATTACGAAATTCACATCACCGGATTCCTCGTCTCGCCACGAGTCTATACATATCAAATTCATCAAAATTGGAGTTTAAATGCCTCTTCAAGTTCCAATTTTACATTCCAAAAACCAAGCCCTAGTTCTTCCAATTTTTAGCCATGTTTCTAAGAATCAAAGGTTGATTCTTCAAATAAATAGCGTTTCTAGGTCACGAGACTTACCTCCAATTGATTCCCGTCAAAAACCTCTTCAATTCCTACCAAAAAGCTCTTGAGGTGGTTCAAAAATGGAGGAAATATCAAATGGGTCGCGGATGAAATGTCCTTAATTAACCCTTCTGTGATGCCCAGTTTCTTCTATGCGAACGCGAAGGCCCTCTCGCGTTCGCGATGAACAAAATTTCCACAGACCAATTTTACTCTACGCGAACGCGTAGCACCAGACGCAAACGCGATGCACTCCCAGGCCCTCTTACGCGAACGCGACTTCACCACCGCGAACGCGATGAATGACCAAGCTGGGCCCCCAGACTCCTCCTACGCGAACGCGGGGTCCCACCCGTGGACGCGATGACCAACAGAATCAGGCCTACGCGAACGCGGCCTATGCCATGCGAACGCGAAGGCAAAATTATGCCTGCAACAGCTGCTGAAAATCTGTAACACTCCAAGTCAAATTTTCTTCCATTTGATCACCTGAAATCACCCCGAGGCCCCCGGGACCTCAACCAAAAACACCAACCTACCCCCAAAACATCATACGAACTTGTTCCAATCATCAAAACACGTCAAACAACACAAAAATCATCAATTCACCACGGATTCAAGCCTAAGTTTATCAAATTCTTCCGAAACTCACATTCGATCAAAAACCCAACCAAACGACGTCCAACTGACCTGAAACTTTACTCGCACATCCAAAATCACCTAACGAAGCTACTGCAACTCTCGGAATTCCATTCCGACCCCCGGATCAAAATCTCACCTACCAACCGTAATTTGCCAAAATTCAAACTTCGCCAATTCAAGCCTAATTCTACACCGGACCTCCAAATTCAATTCCGATCGCACTCCTAAGTCACAAATCATCTCCCGAAGCTAACCGAATCACCGGAATTCACATCCGAGCCCTCTAACTATATAGTCAACTTCCGGTTGACTTTTTCCAAAACAAGCTTCCTTCTAAGAGGCTAAGTGCCTCATTTCCAACTAAAACCAATCCAATTCCACCCGATCACCTCAAATACCGGTACTGAAATGTAGAGAAACATAATATGGGGGAAATGGGGCGGTAACTCACGTGACGATGGGCCGGGTCGTCACACTCAGTCTCTGTTGTTATTTATTGGTACATCATATCATCATGTTCGGGATAGTTTTATGATATTGTGATCCCGTGAGAGGGACTAGAGAGATTGATGACTGAGTGAGATCGAGGGCCTGATTATGAGTGACATTTATGGGATCGGGCTGCACACCGCAGTGGTTTTATTGATTTTGATTGCGCTTGGGGCTGAAGGAGCCCCTCCGGAGTCTGCACACACCCCCAGTGAACATGGTTGATAATATTAAGGGATGGATCTTGTCCAAAACATTTATATACCTGGGGATGGATCTTCCCCACGGGCTGGATCTTCCCCACGGGCTGGATTGGCCCTACTCGGTACTGAGTGACTGATTGTTAGTTGATGTATATATTCCGGGATGGATCTTCCCTAGGCCGGATTGGCCATATACAGTATTGAGTGATTGAGCATTTGAGAGTGTGAGTACATGAGGCTGTTAGCATGGTGCATCACATACATCATGTGCATTGGCATGTAGAAGTAGAGGAGGCATATTCTTCAGATCATTCAGAATTGATCTGTCTTACTGTATTGAGTTTAATTGTTGAATTTGAAAGCATGCCTACGTTTCTACACTGTTATTTCTATATTGAATTGTGCCGGTTGAGTTCGTTACTACTTTTAGTCCAAAGTTTGGATTCGTTCATTATTGAGTTGGTTGTACTCACGCTACACCCTGTACCTCGTGTGCAGATCAAGGTGTTTTCGATTACGGCGACTGCTGAGTTGTGGAGTCGAGATCTTTGGAGACTATCGAGGTAGCTGCATGGCATTCGTAGACCTTGACTCTCCTTCATTATCTTTGCTTATATTTCAGTTTTACTCTTTAGACATTGTATTAGACTATCTTCCATTGTAGATGCTCATGTACTCGGTGACACCCCAATTTTGGGAGAGATTTGTATTAAGTTGCGAACATATTTCTGTTTTAAAAGGTTTTCCTTAAATATAAACTGCTTCCGTATATTTTTCAAAGCTTTTGTTATGTTGAAATAGATGATTGGTTGGCTTGCCTAGTTCCACGATAGGCGCCATCACGACTGTTGGTTTTGGGTCATGACACCTTAAGTAGGCAAAGAAAGCCACTTTTTGGACAAATTTTGGTTTACCAAAATATTATCCAAAAAGGACTTACTTTGTGTGCTAAACACTGTTCAAAGGCTGTCCAAAAGATAAAAGGACAGCCTGAAAACCTACTGTGGCAGAAGCAAGGATGAAAAGAGTCTTTTCAGTCACTCTACTAGTAAAAAGTAAGCTACTAATGTACCCTATTTCATGATTGATTATCTAATATTCAACTTTAAACCATCGACACCAACCTAACTTGCTCAACATAAATGCTCAAACTAGAACTCAACTCACTAATTGAATTGACAAAGTAAACATAACTTCAGTCGTAACTAAACTAAGTACTCCAACTAACAAGATTAAACCAAATTAAATTATGCGAACTAACACTTAACAACCGAACCATTGATTAGTAGTAATTGCTTAAATCACAAATCTGCAAAAGTGACATTATCATTGAACTAAGAGGCTAGCTAATTTCGATTTGGACTAGCATAACACATTGACAAGCAATATAATCGACCAGCTAGGTCAGACAACAAAAATTCCAAACATAACTATACTAACAATGGAACGATCACATTCGAACACAAATAATCAGTAAAGACCAACAATTGAATGAAAAAATTACAAAAGATGAATTGAAACCCAAAGCATGGCATACTGGCCGAGAATAAGAAAAATAGAGCAAAAGGACGAGATTTGGTATTTACCACTACTCGAGGCGATAGTTCCGACCTTCGAGCACCCTTTTCTTGATGATCGATGATGGTTCGGCTATCCTTGAAACCAAAACATTGGAACCATCATCGTATCACAAAGAAAAGAATGCTTAAGAGTTGGAGAGGAAAACTGGAGGAAGGTGTGGCAGTTCGGTGGTGGACGGCAGCTTCACCGAAAAATGGTTGTCGTATTTTTGCCTTAAGACCAACGTTAAACAATAGTCCTCGTCAAGATTTGTCCATGTATATAGGTGTTGGGCGGAAAATATGGCTCAAATCTCACGAATTTAAGAAGAGAAAAAAAGTGATGGGTAGGGCTTCTTAGATCTACTATTCATGGATTTGGAGGGTTTTTTTACGATGACCCGATAGGTCATTTAGAGTTTTAAACCTTAATTCTACGTTTTGAAGCCTCTAATAGCTTCTTTAAGCCTTCCTCAATTTGCGTACACAATCCGTATTTTTTCCCTGAAGGCTTTTATGTGAAAAAAATTGATAAAATATGAATTTGTGCCTTAAAAGTCCATTTGAGTTGACTTTGGTTAACGTTTTGAGCAAACGGACCCCGATCCATGTTTTGACAATTTCGGTGGGTCTGTATCATGATTTGGGACCTGGTCGTTTGCCCGAAATCGAATTTGGAAGTCCCTAGCTCGAGTTATCGTATTTTATCAAAAATTTGAAGTTTAAAGGTTTAAAGAGTTTAAAGATTTGACCAAAGTTTGACTTTATTACTACCGGGTCTGAATTTTGGTTCCGGAACTTGGTATAGGTTCATTACTATATTTATGACTTGTCTACAAAATTTGGTGCAAAACGGAGTTGGTTTGACGTGATTCGGATGTCCGATAAAATAGAAATTCTTAAGTTTCATTAAAAGTTTCATTTGATTTGATGTCTGATTCGTAGTTCTAGGTATTATTTTGGTGTTTTGATCGCGCGAGCAAGTTCATATGAGATTTTTGGACTTGTATGCATATTTGGTTTGGAGCCCCGAGGGATCGAGTGAGTTTCGGATAGGTTACAAAATGATTTTGGACTTAGGATCATATCTGGTGTGTTGTTGTTTCTGGTGCTGGCCTCAGACCTCGCAATATCAAGGGCTGGCTTCGTATTTGCGATATGGCAGACTTCCTGTCAGGTTCGCATTTGTGAGCTATTTCCTCGCATTTGCGAAAAATAGCTGGGCACCAATGGTTCACAATTGCGAACAATTTCTTCACAATTTGCGAAGTGAGGTTGGGGGAGCAGTGTTCGCATTTGCGATCAAAATGATCGCAATTGCGAGGAGTTCAAGTTCGCAAATGCGAACAAACCATTGCAATTGCGATGACAACAGAAGTGTGAGACCTTCGCATTTGCGAATAGTTTTTTCGTATTTGCGGGGTTCGCAATTGCGACATCTACGCCTGGACTTAAGATGAGTTAGACTCTATTTGTAGAACCTCTAGAAGCTCATGTACTTGTGACTCCAGATCCGAGTTGTATTAGATATTAGGTTATTATGCTATTTCGTACTTTATTTTGGTTTCATTTTGTTTAATTGACTAAATTGTTTGAAGTGTTTAAAATTGGCAAAGTTTACTCTAACGTGGGATTGCCTATCAAGTGAAATATTAGGTGCCATCACGGCCCCAAAGGTGGGAATCTCGGATTGTGACAAGTTGGTTTTTCAGAGCGCTAGGTTACTTAGGCCTCATGAGTCACGAGCAATCTTAGTAGAGTCTGGAGGATCGGTACAAAGACGTCTGCACTTATCTTCCAGAGGCTATGAAGTTTAGGAATAATTTCACTTCTATCCTTCTTTGTCATGGGATTTTATTCTATCATTGATGATTGAACTCTTCTATTCTTGTTCTCTCGCAGATGGCAATAACACGTACTGCATCCTCAGCTGGACAGCAGCCGGAGCCTCTAGTAGCAGCTCCTACGAGGGGTAGAGGTCGAGGTCGCGCCAGATGCCGAGGCAGAGGCATAGCTCAGCCTAGAGCTCGAGCAGCAGCACCAACAGTGGAGCCTCAGGTGGATTTTGATGAGGAGATTCCATCTCAGACTGTACCTGTTGGACCAGCTCAGGCCTTGGAGGGGTTCATCGCCACCCCAGTGCTTCAGGACACTTTAGTCTGTTTGGTGGGTTTTATGGAGAGTGTGGCCCAGGCCGGTACATTTCTTGTGGTATTAACCATCTCTCAGGTTGGGGGAGGAGCACATACTCCCGCTACTCATACTCCGGAGCAAATGGCTCCCAGTATCAGACACCAGTAGCCTCGCCAGCTGAGGTAGTTCAGCCGGTTGTTGCGGCACAGGCTGGTGATAGGCCTGCCATGTCTTATAAGGGGTTATTGAGATTGGACAAGTTTACAAAGCTCTTCCCAGTTTACTTAAGTGGTGCACCTTCTGAGGACCCATATGCTTATCTTGACCGCTGCCATGAGGTGCTGCGGAACATGGGTAAGTTGAGACCAATGGGGTCGATTTTGCAGTGTTTCAAATGACGGGTTCTGCCAAAAGGTGGTGGAAGGATTATGTGTCGACTAGACCAGCTGGTTCGCCTCCTTTTACTTGGGACCAGTTCTCTCAGCTATTCCTAGAGAAGTTCCTCCCTATCACAGTGAGAGAGGATTGCCGCAGGTAGTTTGAGCGTCTCCAGCAGGGCAGTATGACTGTTACTCAGTACGAGACCGATTTTGCGGATCTAGCCCGTCATGCTCTTCTTTTGCTTCTTACTGAGAGGGAGAGGGTGAAGAGGTTCATTGATGGACTCATTCCCCCTATTAGGCTACAGATGGTTAAGGAGACCGGAGGTGAGATTTCCTTTCAGATGGCTGCTAATGTTTCTAGGCGGATCGAGATGGTTCTTGCACAAGAGAGAAGGCATAGCTCTGATAAGAGGCCTTGTCATTTAGGTGGGTTCAGTGGTGCCTCGTCTGGAGGCTTGGGTACTTTTGGTACAAGCCATACACCCAAGCCGTTTCACTCAGCGCTCCAGGCCTCTCACAGTGCTTAAGGTGGTCACCGCCCTCATATGTCTCATCCGACTAGCTAGCCTATAGTGCACCATCAGCTGCTATTACTGCACCTCCGCTCCAGAGTTTTTAGGGTGGCTACTCAGGTCGAGTGGGTCAGTTTCTGGGTCAGCAGTCACAACAGTCGAGGTCCTGTTATACTTGTGGTGATCCGAGGCACATTGCTAGATTTTTCCCTCGGGCACCAGGCAACTCACAGCAGCAGGGTTCTCGTGCCATGGTTCTGGCACTGGTTGCTTCATCGCCCACTCAGCCAGCTAGAGTTAGGGGTCAGGCAACCAGAGATGGAGGTCAGGCCGTTAGAGGCGGAGGTCAGGCCATTAGAGGTGGAGGCCAGCCAACTAGGGCCCGTCCCAGAGATGTAGTTTATAGTGGTGGGGCCCAACCCCGATGTTATGCTTTCCCAGCTAGGCCTGAGGCTGAATCATCTGACACAATTATCACAGGTATTATTCCAGTTTTCCATAGGGATGCTTCAGTTCTATTTGATCCGGACTCTACTTATTCCTATGTGTCATCCTATTTTGCTTCATATCTGGTTGTGCCTTGTGATCCTTTGGGTGCTTATGTGTATGTTTCCACACCTGTCGGAGATTCTATTATTGTAGATCGTGTCTACCGTTCCTTTGTGATTACCATTGGGAGTCTTGAGACTAGCGTAGATCTTCTACTTCTTGATATGGTAGATTTTGATTTCATTTTAAGTATGGATTGGCTGTCACCTTATCATGCTATATTGGATTGCCACGCTAAGACGGTGACCTTATCCTTGCCAGAGTTTCCTCGATTAGAGTGGAGGGGGACTCCTGGCCATTCTACCAGTAGAGTTATCTCTTATGTGAAGGCTCGACGTATGATCGAGAAGGGTCGTCTAGCTTATTTGGCTTATGTCCGCGATTCTAGTACGGAGGTTCCTTCCATGGATTCTGTACCGGTTGTTCGTGAGTTTCCCGAGGTGTTTCCCGCAGATCTGCCGGGAATGACACCTGACAGAGATATTGACTTCTGTATTGATTTGGCTCCGGGTACTTAGCCTATTTCTATTTCGCCATACCGTATGGCCCCGCTAGAGTTGAAAGAATTGAAGGAGCAGTTGTAAGATTTACTTGATAAGGGCTTCATTAGACCTAGTGTATCGCCCTAGGGTGCGCCTGTATTGTTCGTGAAGAAGAAAGATGGATCGATGAGGATGTTCGTAGACTGTCGGCAGTTGAACAAAGTCACCATCAAGAACAAGTATCCATGCCGAGGATTGATGACTTATTTGATCAGCTTCAGGGTGCCAAGGTGTTTTTAAAGATTGATTTGGGGTCAGGCTACCATTAGTTGAAGATTAGGGCATCCGATGTCCCTAAGACAGCTTTTCAAACTCGGTACGGGCATTATGAGTTTTTGGTGATGTCATTTGGGTTGACAAATGCCCAAGCAACATTCATGGATTTGATGAACCGAGTGTTCAAGCCCTGCTTGGATTCCTTCCTGATTGTATTTATTGATGATATCTTGATCTACTCCCGCAGTCGAGAGGAGCACGAGCAACATCTTCGAATTGTACTTCAGACTCTGAGAGACAGTCAGTTATATGCCAAGTTTTCAAAGTGCGAGTTTTGGTTGGACTTGGTCGCTTTCTTGGGGCACGTCGTATCGGCAGAGGGCATACAGGTGCCTCCTGTCACGACCCATAATCAACCGTTGTTATGGCGCCTATTGTGGAACTAGGCAAGCCACTAATAAACCATCTCAACAAATTAAAAGCTTTAAAAATATTTACGGAAGCAATTAATATTTAGGAAAACCCTTTTTGAAACAGAAATAAATCCACAATACAATACAATCTATCCCAAAACCGAGGTGTCACCGACACTACTAAAAAATAGCTGATTTACAACTGAAAATTTCCGACCGAAAAACTTAGTCAAAAATTTCCGACTGACTCGGTCGGAATTTTCAAGAATAATATTTTGTTATATTTTTTTTTTTAATTCTTTCGACTATTTTTCCGACAACATTGTTCGCAATGTTTGGCGCAAAAATCCATAATAAAAAATTGCGACGGATTTAGTCGGAAACTTAAAGTCAAATAGTTTTATTTGACCATTTGGATCCGTTACGCTCGCAAATTTTTTTAAACTTTGGTCAAATTAATTTATTAAAGTTGCGACTGAAACGGTCGCTAGTTTTATGACGAAATCAGCCGCAAATCCTTTTTAAAACCCCAGCCCCGCCCCCATTTGTTTTTTCTTCTCTTTTCTTTCTTTCTTCTCTCTTCTTCCTTCATTGAGAGCCCCAGACTCCCCCAGCCCGCTGCTCACCGGAAAAGGTACGTGACTTCTTCCCTCTTTTTCCCCAACCTTCCTTTTTGTTAAACCCATCCCCTATATCCGCCTCCTTTCCTCATCCCTTCATTTTACCCAACCCCCTACTGCCGTCCCCATCTTGTTAACCCCCCCCCCCCCACGTCCCCATCTTGTTATAGAAGACTATAATATTTTAGAATTTACTTAGGAATCTAAATTTTTTGTTGAAAATCACATAAGGAATCCATAGAAAATCACATTTCGAGAATTTACATTAGAAATCTTGCCTTTAGGTTTTAGATACTTTTAGTTCTCTAACTGAATTAAATTTGATACTAATTTAGAGTTTTCATAGATGTTTATTTAGAATTTCCATAGATTTATTTTCATAATTGCCATAGATGTAATAATATTTAAGCTTGAAACTAATTTCACTTTTGAAATTGAGATTAGTACCTATATGCGGTTTTAACAATTCCGAAGTTTATGTATACGTGGAATTGTTAACTTTAGAGAAGAATGATTTGGAATTGTATTAAGTAGTTATAATTTAAAGCCTTAGTTTTAAGTTTAAGAAGTTAAGCTTATTATCGCTTTTTAATTTATTAAATGGACTAATATTAAATTTAAAACTTAATAATTGCTACATTAACAGGATTTTGTAGATTTGATAAATTATTGGCCATGTGTGGACTTTATGAACATATAAGAAGCTATTTAAATTTTGATTTATATTTTAAAAGTTTTATATAACATAGAATAGGGATAAATGTAAGATTTCGAGTATTAATGAATTTTAATTTAAAAGAATATAATACTTTAAAAAAATGAACCTTCTAATTGGCGTAACCTATTAATTACTTTAAATAAACGAAATAATTTTAAATATCTTATAAGTTTCAAGTTCTTTTTGTTTGTGTAGATGGCATTTGCGCATCGTAGGTGGATGTATAATAGGAATCATCCTAATCGTGTGGGGTTAAGGGATGAATTTAAAGAAGGGGTTGCTGGATTTATTGCTAAAGCAAGGACACTTGATGATTTTCGTATTGAAGGAACGATTAGATGCCCTTGTGTGAAATGCAAGTGTGTTAAGTTATTGCGAGAAGATGTTGTTACATGTCATCTTTTTAAAAAGGGATTTACGGAAAATTATTATGTATGGACTGCTAATGGGGAGAATCTTGATAGCGTAAATGATGGTGTTTTTCATAATTCTTTTGGTGGTGAGGAGGGTAGTCCCATAGCGGATAATAATGTCAAAAATTCTAGATTCAATGACATGATGAGGGATGCCTTTGAGATGTTCCCGGGAGCTCAATCTGAACCAAATAATGAGGCTAAGAAGTTTTTCAAAGAGTTAGAGAAGCTAGTTGTCCGTTGTATGAAGGCTCAATGCATTCCAAGTTGTCTGTTGTTGTTTGATTACTTCAGAGTAAGTTGGATAGTTCTATTTCTCAATTGGGCATGAATTCTATCATTGGGCTTATGAATGAACTTAATCAGTGTAACATTGACCTACCCAAAGATTTCTACACGGCAAAAAAATTAGTTTCCAAGTTGGGTCTTTCATCAGAGAGGATTCATTGCTCTGAGAATGGTTGCATATTATTCTATAAGGATGATGCATCTCTAGAGAACTGCAAATTTTGTAACAAGCCTTGTTACAAGGATGCCATAAATGATAAAAAGAAGAAGACCCACGGTGAAGGCGATGCACTACTTACCCCTTATACCAAGGTTAAAGAGGTTGGATGCATCAATGAGCTCCGCCTCCTCATATGAGATAGCATTATGAGCATAAAAGATCAGATGGTGTTCTATGTCATCCTTTAGATGGAGAAGCATGGAAGCATTTCGATAGGGTGTTCTCGGAATTTGCTAATGAACCAAGAAATATTAGGTTGGGATTATGCGCTGATGGATTCACTCCATTTACAGTCTCTGCTGCACCATATTCATGTTGGCCGGTGTTTGTTACGCCGTATAATCTTCCACCTGAGTTATGTAAAACAAGTCCATATTTTTTTCTAACTTGTATTGTTCCAGGTCCACACAATCCAAAAAAGTTGATTGATGTTTACATGCAGCCTTTGATTAATGAGTTGAAGTTATTGTGGCACCAAGGCGTGGAAACATATGATGTATCAACTAAGCAAAACTTCAGATTGCATGCTGCTTTGGACTATAAATGATTTTCCTACTTATGGAATGATGTCCGGGTGGTCAACTGCCGGAAAGTTGCTTGCCCGACTTGTATGGAAGATACAAAGGCATTCACTCTAAAACATGGAGGTAAGAACACATGGTTTGACTGCCATCGCCTCTTCTTGCGAATGGATCATGAGTTTAGGAGAAATACTAGTGCATTTATGAAGAACAAAACTGATTATGATGATCCACCATCCGTCTTATCTCCAGAAGAGATTTGGAACAGAGTTATGGATCTACCTAAGGTAACCGAGTATCCATTGGCTAATAACATACCTGGTTATGGTGTTACACACAACTGGACTAAACAGAGCATATTCTGGGAGTTACATTATTGGAAGCACAATCTTCTTCGGCATAATCTTGATGTCATGCATATCGAGAAGAACTTTTTTGACAACTTGTTTAATACTGTGATGGATGTCAGCAACAAGACAAAGGATAACTTGAAGGCCAGGATGGACTTAAAGGAATATTGTAGGCGAAGTGAGTTGTACCTGACATATTTGAACAACAAGATTCAGAAACCCAAGGCCAGTTTTACCTTCACCTTGGAGGAGAGAAGTGAGATTTATGATTGGGTTAATAATGTGAGTATGCCTGATGGGTATGCATCAAACCTATGTAGGTGGTGTTGACATGAAAGAAGGAAAGTTGATGTCTATGAAAAGCCACAATTTTCACATTTTCATGGAATCTTTGATGCCTGTTGCGTTTTATGCATTGCCTGATAGAATATGGAAGCCTAATCACATAGGTAAGCTTATTTTTCAAGGAGTTGTGTTCTAGCACCTTGAGGGTGGAGAACCTAACTTACATGGAGAATAACATTCGTGTAACTTTAAACAAGCTGGCGAAAATTTTCCCTCTTGGTTTTTCTTGACGTGATGGAACATCTTTCAATTCACCTTGCACAAGAGGCATGGCTTGGAGGGCTATTTCAATGCATATTGATGTATCTATTTGAGAGGTAATGAATGACTATTAGTCATTAATCCTTATGTGTTTTATTTTAACATTATTCCATCTAAAAATAATGCTAATATGCAGGATTATTGGCAAATGTAAGCGGACTGTCAAAAATAGATCTAGGATTGAAGGATCGATTTGTGAGGCATATGTGGCTAGAGAAACTTCTTATTTTTGTTCATATTATTTTGAACATGAAGTGCCATGTTTGAGAAATAGACCTGATCGGCATGACGATGGAAGCACCGATCCTTCGTATCCACCATTTTCCATATTCAATCAACCAGGTAAAGGCAGTCCAAAACGTAGTTCAAAATGACTTTTGAGTGAGTTGGAACTAAAGTCAGCTACAACACGTGCTTTTGAATTGCCCAGAGGTCCAACCTTACTATAAGTAAGTACACATTTATATTATTACCGACATATATTAAAGATTCACCATCGTTTTAAGTAATGACATTTCTTATTTTGTCGGACAGTTGGTTTGTGGGTACATATGGGCAAGAGCTTGTTTATCCAAAGTTTTGAGAATGGTTTAAAGAATTTATAAGTGTTACTTAATTTTTAATATGGTCTTATTTATGGTACATTATAATAAGTTATATGTATTTAAATAATTCTAAATTATTATACCCTTTATAGGTTCATAATCCAGTTAATGACGTAAATGACCAATTTTTACAAGATATAGCTTGGGGACCTGATCCTAGAGTCAGAAGGATGTCTAAGTATTGTATCAATGTTAACGACCCGACTGGTCGTTTCGCCATTTAGAACCCCGTTTCCCTAAATAAGACTTCCCGCGCTTGCCTTAACTAATATATGATCTGCTAGGATGGTTGGTTCGGGATTTGGAGGAGTTTGGGTTGAAATAAGCACACTTGATTCCTTAAGATTTTCTTAAAAGGCTAAGTTTGACTTTGGTCAATATTTTTAAGTAAACGGACCCGGACTCGTATTTTGACGGCCCCGGAGGATCCGTAGAAAAATATGGGACCTGGGTGTATGCCCGGAATCGAATTCCGAGGTCCCTAGCCCGAGTAATGAATTTTTGTTAAAAATTATTAAACTGGAAATTCTAAGGATTTAATGAAATCGAATAATGCTTGATCATGTTGGTATCGAGCCCCTATGTTGGTTCCGGAGCCCGGTACAGGTCCAATATAACATTTAAGACTTGCCCGCAAAATTTGATGTCAATCCGAGTAGTTTAAGTATGTTTCAGCACGTTAGAAGTGAATTGAAGAACTTGAAGTTCATAAGTTTGATTCAATTGGTTTTAGGGGGTGATTCTTAGATTTGGCGTTGTTTCGGGCATTCCGAGGGTTCGAGCGAGTCCGTTTTATGATTTCAAACTTATCGGTATATTCAGGCGGGGCCCGGGGGCCCTGAGCGTCAATCGAGCGAGGCCCGAGTGAAGTTGGAAATTTTGGGAAGGAGATGAAGCTCCAGCTATCTGTCATAACCGCACCTGCGGTTGGTCAGCCGTAGGTGCGAGACCGCAAAAGCGGTTTTCCTCTCGCAGGTGCGGCCAAGCCAAGCCAGGCCAAAGCCGCTGTTGATACCCAATTTTTTCCTACATATTTTTATACTCAAAATATCCTCAAAATAGCATGTACATAAGCATGCCCAAAAGTTTTGGTATTTTTCCTTTATTTTTAAAGATTTTTTAAATCAATTTATTATTTATTCTAATACTACAAAAATCAATAATTATTCCCAAACTGGCATTTTTGGTGAATAATTTATTTCATTCTCATATTTACACTAATATATAATTAAAGTAATTTTTGCATATTTTTTATACATTTGTTTGTTTTTTTAAGCTAAATTGCGTATAATTGCAATTATAGCCTATTTTACAATTAACAACATTTTATAATTATAAAATTATTTTTAGTATTTTTACATTAATATTTATATGTTATTAATTGGTCCAGTACCTTTAATTTATTTTCAAATTATTTTTTACTATTTTTATAAAATAATAAAAGAGAGAAAATTGGCTATTTAACAAACAACCCTTTGTTATTTCGATTTTAGCCAATTTGGCCATACCCCCTATCAAATTTATTGGCCCAATATCCTAATTAAATTAACCCAGTCCAATATTTCTTTAATCTGAGCCGTTGATCAAATGAGATCAACGGCTTAGATTTAATTCCCTTAATTAAATCCAATTACCCCCCCTCCCAGACCCTTCATTTTCACGAGATTGTCTCTCTCTCTCTATCTCGTCTCTTCCTCTCCCTTTTCTCTAGAACCTTCTGGTTCTCTCTTCTCCGATGATCTCCACCGCTTCTCCGGTCACCTCCAATCTCACCCCATTCGACCATCAACCGCCATGAAGCCCTAGCTCACCGATTCCCTCTATTTTGAGACCCCAGAAACCCACACCATGCGAATCAATCCCTAAAAGTTCCGCCTGGTTTGTTTCCGGCCATCTCCGGCCACCACCCTTTAACCCCAAGGCTCCGATGGGCCTCTCATCGTCCTGTTCAACACCTCTAGGACCTTCAATGTTTATGGACCATGGTGATTTGAACCTGGAGTTCCTGGTTCTGCTATTTGTGAGTTCTCCGGTGTGATTTCAGGCGAAATCACACCCTATATGTCAACGGTCTATGAAGTTTCGACAGGTTCTCTCCACTTCTATTAGGGTTTCCCCTTTTTGAAACCCTAACTCTCTCCTGAATCTCTCAAAAACAGTGTTATTTCATGCTATTTTCATGTTTTCCTCTATGTTCTGCTTATTCTCGAGTTTATTCTGAAAAATCCTCTACTTTGAACCATTTTTTTTTACTTTCTTTGAAAATTAGGGTTCTTGGATGCTCCAACTGATTTTCTTTATGATTAAACCTTTTCTTTGTTTATTCTGACCGATTTCTATGCTCTTACTGTTTTCTAGTTTGACTCTGCTAAAAAACCCTAATTTCTAGAAAAAGGTTCCTTCGTTTGATTATGTGTGTTAGCATGCTTCGATTATATGTGTTAGCCTAATTTCCTTTGCCTTGTCTCTATGTGTTAGCATGTTTCTTCGTTCGATTGTGCGTATTAGCCTGATTTTCCTCGCTTTGGTTCTGTCTGCTAGTCTATTTGCTTGATTCTTGTTCATGTTTCATGCTTCGAATATGTCCTGCTGAATCTTAACTTGTTTTCACCATCTCCGAATGGTTGTGTTTGTTCATCTCTTGTTCCTTCCTGGCTAATTTTGTTTGTTACTCTTGTTCATTCACCTCTATTTATATGTTGGGAATGCAGAATCATGACTTCACATGATTGATTCTGATTTTCCTTGATTGATTGGTATATTTAAAATTTTCTTTTAAACCCTAGCATTCTACTCGCCCGTTTGAATTAATTGATTTTTTGTTACCTTATTTGTTATAGTACTCTGTTCTTTTAAGCCTTTCCTTAATTAGAATTTTTCTGAATTTGGTCTTAATTGGCTACTATGTGCAATACTGAATCTTGATTCCTTCCTTAATTAATCTTACACTGATTTTTTCTACTTGCCTTATATGGTGCTGAATCTTTTCGTTTGATTTTGATTCCCTCAATTAATGGGAGTACTTCCTTGATTCTTCAATCAATTGATTCCGAGTTCTTAAATTAACATATTTCTGTGATTTTTTACCTTATTTTTACCACCTACTTTCAACTATAAATACACGACAAGTCTTCCTGGCTTACACACACTGAATACTTTAAAAATCTGTATCTCTCTTGCTCTTTGTTCTATTGCTATTTCCTCTGCTCCTGCTTATATTATTAAGCGCCGGTGAAGCCAAGGCTAATATAGATGTTACTACCTTATCTTTAGCATCCCTGCTTTTGCTCTTTTACTGGTAATGTCCTAATTAATTTTCAAGTCTCGCACCAATGTGTTTTATTTTGCTTCAGTTCCATTATCTTTGTGATTTTCTTCTACTTATGCTTCTTCCTGTTCAATGTGTATGTATTTCTTTGCTTAAATACTCACCATGTATTTATAGATTTACCATGCTAAGTCTGACTTTACTCTATCCTTGCTATGCCTATGTCCTATTGCTATACATTACATGCCTAAATTTACAACTTCCCAGTTCCCCTCGAATTCCTTGGCACTCGTATGTCTTTCTTTCTTGTTCATGTCTGAATTGTTCCCTGTTTTGTCTAAGGCTTTATGTTTTAAAGCCCTGCAAATCCTTGGTCCTCTGAGTACTTCGGATTCTGAGTAAGTGCATCTTTAATTAATTAAGATATGTTTTGCTCCCTTTCTCCATGACCATTGTATGCAATCTTATGCTATTAAACTATTGTCCCTGCTGTTTTCTTTTAACAAACCCCTTTTTTTGAAAACTTCTCTTCCTGCACTTCAACTACTCTTGAAAATAGGTTCTGCCCCTTCGTGTGGCATTGCTTTGTTACCTCTGAGTACTCACTGAACTTTGACACACAAGGCTGGTATTCAACACTGCACATGTCTGCATTTTCTTTTAAATGTCTAGGTGCTGTTATTGGCCAGGGACCCCAATGGGCCCAAGGGAGCTTTGCCGTACCTAGACCATGGCAACTGGTTTGTTGAACTCGAAGGGGTTGAGGTTGGAAGACTGGGCCTGATTGAAGGCTCCCTATAGAGTAACTTCTTATTTTTTGCTCTTATTTACTGTAATTCAGATGATACTGGTTTGTAATAATTTGTAAACAAACGATTGGGGTTGAAAAGTGAATATGGGGGAGGGTTATGCAGCTTAGTATAAATAAATGGTAGAAAACATGGCTTGTAGGGTTTTATTTACTTATCTGCGCAATTAGATAACCTGTATAGGCATGCATCTCATTCATTAGAGATCCTGCTTTAGTTCTTTACTTTCAGCCTGTCATTATGCTCATCATTGGTAACACCGATCAGTTAATAACTAACAACAAGCTAAATACTTTTGTCATTACTGTGGCATTGGCATGTTAGAAACCATGATTAGGTACTTTCTGTGCATTAGATAATCCTGCCCATAGGACTTCTCACGTCGTTCAGTTTCAGTAGTTAATTCAACGTTTAGCTAATAACTTTGTTAAAATATGGCTAAGTGGTTTGAAAACATTTTCTGAAAATACTTTATCACGCGTACCTTTATAAATCAGAGTTGAAATATGTGTGTTCATTCTCTTAAATAACCAGACAATGTGTAACAACGCCTAGGCAAACTTCAGGTCCGTATGAACTGAATCAATCTGTGTTTCTATTAGCCTTAAACCAACCAACTTCTTTGAGTTTTAACTCTGCCATTCTATTCTTGTTTGATTTTATGAAGTACTAGCTTTTTCTTAAACAAACTCTGCTGAAAACGATTTTTGAAATGACTGCACCTACTTACTTTTATTGAGCTTCTGATTTTATTTACTAGGTTACTCATCTCTGCCCAGAATCGTACTATTATTGCTACTACTTCGTTTTCATAACCAAGTTTTAACTGCTCCTAACTTTTGAGACTTAATTGTGTTTTAAGTCATGCTATTGTATGTGTTTTGTTTGAGTTAGGTATATATGATCCTTTATATGTCTACATGCTTCCCCAACATGCAGTATATGTTTTGTATGTCGCCTTAGATTTTATCCTTGAACCAATCGGGCTAAGGTATCCAGCCTTGTAGGACTAGTAAGTCTAAGTTGCCTCCGGGACTGATAGGCATGGGATGGGTAATAGAATGCAATAAGTAATAAGAGCCATATCTCGCGTTTAATACTTGACAGGCGATGGGAGAAGGGTAGATAGGATATGATGACCCACATAACACCACTTATAAACGGTTACGGGTGTTGTGATGGAGTGATCCGTATTTATTGTAATAAACCTAGGACCCCTTCTTATTTATTGACGTTTCTTATTTTCAGAATTTCAACCTTACTTTTTCGCGCAAAACTTCAGCTTTTAACTGCTTGCAACAACTATACTGAAAATTTCTTCTTTATTCAAGATTTCAAAACTGCTTCCTCTATCACATTCAGTTTCTTTAACTTCCTTAATTCCTTGAATGATTATTGAAACCCCTTTGTTATTGTGTTGCTACTGATTGTTGCATTTTAAAGTCACCATTGAAAATGAACGGGAACCGCACTGAGATGGAGTCTATGAGGGGGTGCCTAACACTTCCCTCGAGATAATTTTAGCCTTAACTCTGGTTTCCACTCAAAAGCTCTTGGTGTCCTAATAGCATAATCATTAGGGTGCGACTCTTTCAAATCCAAAAACCAAATCCAAAGTGGAATAGAAGTTGTCCTCCATGGACATGTCGTAACCCGATTCAGCGAGAAAAAAGGGGCGTCGACAGCATGGCGACTCCGCTGGGGATATTCTCTTTAGGCTTTTAAACCGTTTTCATGTTATTTTGTGTTTATTGCTTTATATTGCTTTATTTAATGTCTTATTCGACAACTGACTAGTTTTTTGTTTCTTTTTCTTTAATGGCTTTTCAATCTACTGTTTCCTTCATCCGTTGTATTTTTTACTGGCAATTATTGTAATATTTATGAACGTGAAAATACGTGAACAATTTGTTTCATTCTTGTAATGGCATCTTACACATCACATTCCACTCGGCCACCACAAATACCATAGCACACTTATAATGAGTTGTTGCGCCTCTCCGATATTATGCACCGCCTAATTAGCAAAAGGCATATTTGCGGTAAAAACCAGTCATCAGCGATGCAGTCGACGGTTTCCCGTGCCTTTCCCTCTGAGTGTCCCGCTCAAGGGTACTTTCTAATACCCATAGAAGCCTTACTCTGTTTTAGCTTGTGCATCGCATCCATGGTCAAACTAGCCGATCAGAGTTAGTTGTTCGCATAATGACTCTTTTAAGAACATAGCCTTGTCCAAAGTCATGGGTTTCTTGAAACCCAAACGGACAACACCATACTTCTGTGCATCTTATTTGGAGAACTAAATGCCATTATGCCTAATTAATTGTTTTAAATATCGAGTCCGGTGGGATAAGGTTCTAACACTTTTGTTTGGCAGAAATGAGGCACGAAAGTCCCCGATTCAGCCGTGGAACCACATTCCCCGCCAAAGGCTGCTAAGCTGGTGGAGACCTTCACTCAGTGAACCAGACCTCTCGTCCGCAAAATAATTTGGGGAATTACCTTCTCTTTTGGGGCGTCCAGCCTGAGAACAAAATAATAGAGGCTGCAACCTTGTTCTGGGACCTGTGACATCATGTTTCGCTTCGGGGATCTTTGAAATGACCCTTGCTCGAAGAACAACTAGGAGGGTTGCTGGTATTCCTTGGGAGACTCCGGGTTTCATGCTAGAATCGCAAGGGTAGGTGTTTCCTCAAGATGATGGATTGAAAGAAAAACCCAGACATTGACTGTTTGAAAGGACTCTTATTCCTTTCCGACTCTCTGTACGAGAGTACCGATGGCATAGCAAGTCCTATCTGCACCTACCGCAGATGAATTCGCCCTCAACATCACTGGGGCATATCCACAGAAGGGTCCTTCGATCTTCATGTTTCTGCTTTTTGGGGATGATAGGTGTTTCCTATGAGAAAGCTAGGATCCATACCAGACTAGCATGGTCACCATAGACTCTAATAGAAGGAATTGGCGGAAACCTTTTAGCATAATACCTATGATTGTTGCCTGAGTAATCTACTGAGCCTGAAAAACTGTCACGAGGGGCCAGTCACTTCGAGGGATGCAACTTACTACTCCAACTCTGGCTGATGAGAACAGATCTCCAAAGGGGTAAAAAACAAAATAACGTCCTAAGAGCTCCACTGAAGGCCGTCCGCGATGATCATATAGCCTTCCACCATCCAAAATAATGATATCTGCTAACATGTTTGCCCTCAAACCGGAAGACGCAAAGTGCAGTGGAGTTTCGAAGGTTCCCTCACTGGTAGAGATTCATCATCCGTCCTCGGGACGCCTCCACACCCTCCATATCTTACCCTCATTGCCACGCTCCAACCTCGCAGCACGGACCCACCAATTATCAATTTGTTCCCTCACCACCTCCCCTCCGAGTCCATGAGGACATCGGCACACACGGGAGGAAGCAGGTCATACAACCACACCAAAGGTCGAAAAGAGATGAGTCACCGAGCTGGTGTCTAAGTGTAACATAATTTAAACTCGACTCACCTGGTCAAATATGTATAGAAGATGGCGACCGAGTAAGACAAGAGATTGGTTTATTCTATTCTAGCAAATGTTTCTTGTTTTAATTACTATTTGAGAAAACAGAAAGAGTTGCAGTTGGTGAATGTAATTAACTAAAAATAGTAATGAATAGAGCAATAGAAACTATTTTTCTTTTTAACTCAATTAAAAAGGTGTGAGATCTGATCTTCCACTTAAATCCACTTTTATTATATAGTAGATATATTTATCTTCAATTTTATTTCTCTCATAAATGTTATATAATGCCTCTTACGATTACTTTATATATTGGCTTACTTAAGTTAAGCATTAATTGCACTCCTCCTCTCGTCGGTTTAACATAATTAGGGATAGACAAAAGTAATATTAAAGAGCCGCAGAAATAATGCTTAAGCTGAAACATCCTCTTTTTTAGTGAGTCATTGTCGGGTTACCTACTGTTTACACTAGACTATTACAGATATTCCGCCCTGCTTTCATTACAATATTCATAGAATCAATTTTAACGAGATATAGAGCTAGATTTGAATAAGTTAACATCTATAACTAAATTTACTAAATACTTCTTTTCTGTCTGCTCTTTCGTATTACAAGAATTAGTAAGAAGTTAAAATGAGTGCCACAAATAGATAGATGCTTTAACAATAAATACCAACTATAAAGCATATAATTTAAATAAAAGCTTACTCCAGCATGTAAATTGAAGGAATATTATGTACTATTATTAAAATTTAAGAATCCGTCATTCTCACAACCTCACACGGAAAATTACTCTCATAATGGATTAGTACTACGACCAGGCAGAGATCAAACGGAAATATTCTGCCCATGGAATAGATAAGAAAAGAAATATTCAAAACAGAGATTATTCCCTATTATTAAAAAAGAAACTAGAGTAATTTCACATCGCGATATAAAGACACTGAGAAGTAGAAGATAGAAAATGAAGATTTCAATTTTATGATCTCGTCTCTTTCCTTCGCGTTTCGAGATTGTCCTGCCCGCTTTGTAAAAATGAACGTATTATAGATATTCTTCCATTGCTTTTGCAGAGTACAACAAGTTTCAAAGCAAACTTTTCTCTTTCTCTTGCAACTCGCCAATTTGAAATGAATCTTCGATATAAGAGATCCGCGTAATCAAAGTGTTCACGTGACTTCTTGCTGGATGTTGCATTCTCTTTCTTTTCCCATTTTCACAACTCTTCTTCATCTTATTTTTTCTTTAATTTTAGTTGAATATTACCTACAAGAAAATAAAATAATAGTTACTAATAAGGATTCAATACAATCATATTATCAATAGTTTTATTAATTTTTAATCAGTCATGGTCAGGGCCGATTTCAAGACGACGATGCCGCGTACAAAATTAAGCTCAACACATGTGGAATTGCAAACATCATTCTGGAAAAGGATTCCATAGATCACACTCACACCACACGACAGACTACCCATGCCGGTTACACCTTACCGCTATCCGCGTTGGTTAAAAAAATCATGGTGGTTGGGACAGCCCGGGTTCAATAGCGCTTCCGAATATGGTCATAGGTCAATCGACGAGAGGGCTGAAATACAGGTTAAGCTAACATTGCGCAAGGATCAGAGAATGGAAAAGTGACCATCGGAAATTCAGAAGCCAAATCAGAAGTTGATCGAAGAATGGAAGATACTGGCTGTCA
>NW_017670306.1:25891-60401 GCF_001879085.1 Nicotiana attenuata
TAAATGTGATAAATCGTAGTTAACCCCGTTGAGCCTATAAGCCTGTTTCTTTGGCAACCACATTACAAACCTTGCCCAATTGTTTGAACGGCCCATTTGTTTGAACCCCTTTACCAGTGCCAGCGCAGTAAACTGTGACAGAATTTTGAGGAGGACCCTCAAAATTTCGGAACAAAAGAGGTCGCATTGTTTTGAACCGCGTCGCAGTCGTCGGTTCATCTAAAAGAAAATCATTTTTATTATGTAGTTACATCATATTTTTTGATCATGCATGGCTACTGTCAAATTGCTTTGTTTAGCGACGCTACCCCAATGAAAACAAGAGCCGAGTAGGACGAGCGGAGTCCACGGGAAGACGAACTAACCTTCCCCCTTGACAAAACTCACGATCTTTCTTTGAATGCAGGCACCCCAAGACATAGAACCATCAGATACGGTTACATACTCCTATTTTGCAGGAGTACAACTATCAGAATCATCGCTCACTTATAAGTGTTGTCCGCACATGACATCCCCAGTGGCCACAATAACACAATCAACTATCAGCTATCGTCTATCAGCTAAGAGATTTCGTTACTCTCCACCTTTATTTCTTGCATTGCATAAGGCTACCTTTCTGCCTTCCGAGGTTAAGCACTACCTCCATCCTGCATTTCCTCGCATTGCATAAGGCTACTTTTCTGCCTTCCGAGGTTAAGCTTTACCTCCATCCTGCATTTTTCTCGCATTGCATAAGGCTACTTTTCTGCCTTCCGAGGTTAAGCTCTACCTCCATCCTGCATTTCCTTGCACTGCATAAGGCTACTTTTCTGCCTTCCGAGGTTAAGCTCTACCTCCATCCTGCATTTTTCTCCCATTGCATAAGGCTACTTTTCTGCCTTCTGAGGTTAAGCTCTACCTCCATCCTGCATTTCCATGCATTGCATAAGGCTACTTTTCTGCCTTCCGAGGTTAAGCTCTACCTCCATCCTGCATTTTTCTTGCATTGCATAAGGCTACCTTTCTGCCTTCCGAGACTAAGCATTGTCTCCACCTGTCGGCTAAAACATCGCCAATTTTATTTAAATCCTGTCGGCTGAAATATCGCCAACTTTATTTAAATCTCTGCATGGCTGAAATATCGCCAATTCTATTTAAATCTCTATGTTGGCTGAAATATCGCCAATTTTATTTAAATCCTGCATGGCTGAAATATCGCCAACTTCATTTAAATCCTGCCTGGCTGAAATATCGCCAACTCCATTTAAATCTCTACACTGCTGAAATATCTCCAATTCTATTTAAATCTCTATGTCGGCTGAAATATCGCCAACTTTATTCAAATCTTTGCATGGCTGAAATATCGCCAACTTCATTTAAATCCCACATCGGCTGAAACATCGTCAAATCCTGCATTTCATGGCTGAAAGATCGCCAAATTGTCCAAAGGCGTCATTGTTCGGAGGCACCATTTTCATTGCCCGAGAACGCCATGCCATGGACTGAGGACCCCGCTTTTGTCTTCTGCATATCATTATTCAAAGGCATCATGGTTCGGAGTCATTTTCATAGCCCGAGAACATCATTTCATAGCCTGCGAATCCTCTGTTATACGCTTCATGGCCCAGGACATCATGGTCTGAGGACGTCATCCTATCCGTCCAAAGACAGCATTCATGGTCCAATGGGAACTTGCATCACGTTTAAATTTATGCACGATATATGCTCGTATTGCTTATTTGCAGGTACACCGGCTAGCAACGGCCATCACAGCAGGAGCGATCTCGCTCCGATTCCTGCAGCCCATCGATCCCTGACCGTCCTTCCCAACCCGAATATTGCGTCCGTCATTCAAAATCTCCATCGGCATGTTCCGCCGACGAATTCCTCGAACTACGTATGGCCTGATTCCTGTAAGACCAGGGATATGTAGGCAGCTCAGGAGCCAGAGCTCGGTCAAAACCTTTCAAATCGTTTCTTTCGGTCAAAATTGGCCATCATATCTTTACCCGACAACTCTTTCATCCTTCTCGGGTAAAGAGGGGCAGCTGTTGATACCCAATTTTCCCTACATATTTTTATACTCAAAATATCCTCAAAATAGCATGTACACGCATATAAGCATGCCCTAAAGTTTAGTATTTTTCTTTTATTTTTAAAGATTTTCAAATCAATTTATTGTCTATTTTAATACCACAAAATTCAATAATTATTCCCAAACTAGAATTTTTTGGTGAATAATTTATTTTATTCTCATATTTACACTAAGATACAATTAGGGTAATTTTTGCATATTTTTTATACATTTGCTTGGTATTTTTAAAACTAAATTACGTATAATTGCAATTATAGCCTATTTTACAATTAACAGCATTTTATAATTATAAAATCACTTTTAGTATTTTTACATTAATATTTATAGGTTATTAATTGGTCCAGTACCTTTAATTTATTTTCAAATCACTTTTTTACTATTTTATAAAAAATAATAAAAGGGGAAATTGGCTATTTAACAAACAGCCCTTATTATTTTAATTCTAGCCAAATTGGCAACACCCCCTATCAGATTCTAAATGGTCCAATACCCCATTTAAACCAACCCAGCCCAATCCCTAAAAAAATAACCCAGTCCAATCTTTCTTTAATCTGAGTCGTAGATCAAATGAGATCAACGGTCCAGATTTAATTCCCTTAATCAAATTCAATTACCCCCCCCCCCAGACCCTTCATTTTCACGAGACTGCCTCTCTCTCTATCTCGTCTCTTCCTCTCCCTTCTCTCTAGAACCTTCTGGTTCTCTCTTCTCCGATGATCTCCACCGCCTCTCCGGCCACCTCCAATCTCACCCCATTCGACCATCAACCGCCATGAAACCCTAGCTCACCGATTCCCTCTATTTTGAGACCCCAGAAACCCCCACCATGCGAATCAATCCCTAAAAGTTCCGCCTGGTTTGTTTCCGGCCATCTCCGGCCACCTCCCTTCAACCCCAAGGCTCCGATGGGCCTCTCATCGTCATGTTCAACACCTCTAGGACCTTCAAGGTTTATGGACCATGGTGATTTGAACCTGGAGTTCCTGGTTCTGCTATTTGTGAGTTCTCCGGTGTGATTTCAGGCAAAATCACACCCTGTATGTCACGATCTATGAAGTTTCGACAGGTTCTCTCCACTTCTATTAGGGTTTCCCCTTTTTAAAAGCCTAACTCTCTCCTGAATCTCTCAAAAACAGTGTTATTTCTTGCTATTTTCATGTTTTCCTCTATGTTCTGCTTATTCTCGAGTTTATTCAGAAAAATCCTCTACTTTGAACCATTTTTTTTACTTTCTTTGAAAATTAGGGTTTCTTGGATCCTCCAACTGATATCCTTTATGATTAAACCTTTTCTTTATTTATTCTGACCGATTTCTATGCTCTTACTGTTTTCTAGTTTCACTCTGCTAAAAAACCCTAATTTCTAGAAAAAGGTTCCTTCGTTTGATTATGTGTGTTAGCATGCTTCGATTATATGTGTTAGCCTAATTTCCTTTGTCTTGTCTCTATGTGTTAGCATGTTTCTTCGTTCGATTGTGCGTATTAGCCTGATTTTCCTCGCTTTGGTTCTGTCTGCTAGTCTATTTGCTTGATTCTTGTTAATGTTTCATGCTTCGAATATGTCCTGCTGAATCTTAACTTGTTTTCACTATCTCTGAATGGTTGTGTTTGTTCATCTCTTGTTCCTTCCTGGCTAATTTTGTTTGTTACTCTTGTTCATTCACCTCTATTTATATGTTGAGAATGCAGAATCATGACTTCACATGATTGATTCTGATTTTCCTTGATTGATTGGTATACTTAAAATTTTCTTTTAAACCCTAGCATTCTACTCGCCCGTTTGAATCAATTGATTTTTTGTTACCTTATTTGTTATAGTACTCTATTCTTTTAAGCCTTTCCTTAATTGTAATTTTCCTGAATTTGGTCTTAATTGGTTACTATATGCATATTGAATCTTGACTCATTCCTTATTTAAGCTTACACTGATTTTTTCTACTTGCCTTATATGGTGCTGAATCTTTTCGTTTGATTTTGATTCCCTCAATTAATGGGAGTACTTCCTTGATTCTTCAATCAATTGATTCCGAGTTCTTAAATTGACATATTTCTGTGATTTTTACCTTATTTTACCACCTACTTTCAACTATAAATACACAACAAGTCTTCCTGACTTACACACACTGAATACTTTAAAAATCTGCATTCTCTCTTGCTCTTTGTTCTATTGCTATTCTCTGCTCCTGCTTATTGTTAGCCGGCTAAAAGCCAAGGCTAAGATAGTGTTACTACCTTGTCTTTGCATCCTGCTTTTGCTCTTTTGCTGGTATGTCCTAATTAATTTTCAGGTCTCACACCAATGTGTTTATTTTTGCTTCAGTTCATTATCTTTGTGATTTTCTTCTACTTATGCTTCTCTTGTTCAATGTGTAATTGATTCTTTGCTTTAAATACTTCACCATGTCTTCTGATTTACATGCTAAGTCTGACTTTGTCTATTCCTTGCTATGCCTATGTCCTATTGTTATACATTAGCATGCCTAAATTTACCACTTCCCAGTTCCCCTAATCCTTGGCACTCTGTATGTCTTTCTTGGTTTGCATGTCATGATTGTTCCCCTGTTGTTGTCTAAGGCTTATGTTTAAGCCTGACCAATCCTTGATCCCCTGAATCTTCTGATTCTGTGTAGTCATCTTTAATATTGTGATCTGTTTGCTCCCTTTCTCCCATGACCATTGTATGCAATCTTATGCTATTAAACTATTGTCCCTGCTGTTTTCTTTCAAAACAAACCCCCCCCCCTTTTTTTTTGAAAACTTCTCTTCCTGCACTTCACACTACTCTTAGAGAATAGGTTCTGCCCCCTTCATGTGAGCATTGCTTTGAGTACCTCTGAGTGCTCACTGAACTTTGACACACAAGGTTGGTATTCCACACTGCACATGTCCTGCATTTTCTTTTAAATGTCTAGGTGCTGGTATTGGCCAGGGACCCAATGGGGCCCTAGGGAGCTTTGCCGCACCTAGACCATGGCAAAGGCTGTGAACTCGAAGGGGTTGAGGTTGGAAGACTGGGCCTGATTGAAGGCTCCCTATAGAGTAACTTCTTATTTTTGTTCTTGTTTACTGTAATTCAGATGATACTGGTTTGTAATAATTTGTAAACAAACGATTGGGGTTGAATAGTGAATATGGGGGAGGGTTATGCATGCTTAGTATAAATAATGGGTAGAAAACATGCTTATAGTATTTTATTTATTTGCGCAATAGACAACTTGCATAGGACATGCATCTTATTCATTAGAGATCCTGCTTTAGGTTCTTTACTTTCAGCCTGTCATTACGCTCATCTTGTAACCACGATTAGTTAATAACCAGCAAATAACTAATAACAAGCCAAATAACTCGTCATTACTGCATTGGCATATTAGAAATCATTTTTTTTAGGGACTCTTCTGTGCATTAGATATCCTTCCCATAGGACTTCTCGCTCGTTCGAGTTGCAGTAGTTAATTCACGTTTAGCTAATAACTTTGTTAAAATATGGCTAAGTGGTTTGAAATGTTTTCTGCAAATGTCTTATCACGCGTACCTTTATAAATCAGAATCAAAATATGTGTGTTCATTCTCTAAATAACCAGACAATGTGTAACGACGCCAAGGCAAACTTCAGGCCCGATAAGAACTGATCAATTGTGTTTCTATTAGCCTAAAACCAACCAACTTCTTTAAGTTTTAACTCTGCCATTCTTGTTTTGATTTTTTGAATTTCACTCAGCTTTTTCTTAAACAAAACTCTGCTGAAAACGATTTTGAAATGATGCACCTACTTACTTTTATTGAGCTTCTGATTTTATTTACTAGGTTACTCATCTCTACCCAGAATCGTGCTATTATTGCTACTACTTCGTTTTCAAAACCAAGGTTTAACTGCTCCTATCTTTTGAGACCTTAATTGTGTTTAAGTCATGCTATTTATGTGTTTTGTTTGAGGAGGTATATATGGGCCTTTATATGTGTACATGCTTCCCCCAACATGCAGTATATGTTTTGTATGTCGCCTTAGATTTCTATCCTTTGAAACCAATCAGCCTAATATCCTACCCTTTAAGATTAGTGGTCCTAAGTGCCTCCGGGACTGATAAGATAGGGGCGGGTAATAGCATGCAATAGGTAAACGAGACCATTCCGCATTTAATACCTTAACGGAGTGGGAACGGGTAGATATGGATATGATGACCATGCGATAACACCACGTGTATAAACGGTTACCGGGTGTTGTGTGGAGTGATCCATATTATGTATAAACCTAGGACCCCCTTCCCTTATTTGTCCACTTTATTTTCAGAATTTCAACTACTTTTTCGCCAAAACTTCAGCTTTTAAACTGCTTGCAACAACTATATGAAAATTACTTCCTTTATTCAAGATTTCAAAACTGCTTCCTCTATCTAAATTCAGTTTCTTTAACTTCCTTAATCTCTTGCAACTATTATGTGAAAACCCCTTTGTATTTGTTTGCCTACTTGTTGTTTGCATTTAAAGTCACAATATGACATGGCCGGGAACCACACTAGTGGATCTTGAGGGGTGCCTAACACCTTCCCCTCGAGATAATTTCTAGCCCTTACCCGAACTCTGGTTTTCCAACTCAAATACTCTTAGTGTCCTAATGCACTTAATCATTAGGTGGCGACTCTTCAAATCCAAAAACCCAAATCCCAAAAGGGAATAGAGTTGTCCGCCCAAATGTCGTAAACCCGATTTCGCGAGAAAAAGGGGGCGTTGACAAGGGAGATGCCCGGTTATGCAAAAATAATGAAGGACTTGATGTCCCGCAAGTTCGACTTTCAAGACTTGGAAACTATGACATTGACTCAGACGTGTAGTGCTGTTGTGACAAGACCTATAACAGAGAAGCTATCCGACCCTGGAAGCTTCATAATTCCATGCACCATAGGTAGTTATGCATTCTCCAAGGTATATGTCACGACCCCAAATACCAGTCGTGATGGCGCCTATCCCATTTCTAGGCAAGCCGAATCAACTATCAAACCACAACCCATATTCATTTAATAAGTTATTTGCTAACACGGTTTAATTACCAATTATCATAGTAAGTGTTTAAAACAACAAGGAAGATATGCGGAAATCAACAAGACATAGAAACTACACAGCCCACACTGATCTGGTGTCACGAGTCTAGAGCCTCTAATACAAGTCTGAACAACCTACTACATAGATAGTCTAGAAATGCAGAAAGTAATAACATAGAAGGGAGAAATTAGGGCTGCGGACGCCATGCAGCTACCTCGAAATCCCCGGCAAATGCTGGAAAACAGCTGAAAGCTCTCACTCAGCCTCTCGGGCACCTGGATCTGCACACAAGGTGCAGGGAGTAACGTGAGTACGCCAACTCAGTAAGTAACTAAAGTAAATAATAGACTGAAAGCAGTGACGAGCAGTTCAAAACATATATTCTAAAATCAGTTCTGTCATAAATTCATCATTTTCAGTTTAAAACTTTGAAAACAATTACTTGACAATATGTCCAACAGAGGCTTATTTATAAAAAGAGTGAAAACAGTAGAAGTATCATAACAGGGCCCCTCGAGCAAAGGATCACTCAAAATATGGCCCCTCGGGCAGCCTCTCAGTCACACGTGACTCAACTCTAGTCACACAATATTCACTATCAGCACTCGGCTCAGTATTAACTCATATTAATAGAAATCATAATAACCGCTGCGGCGCGCAACCCGATCCATGTATATATAGTCGACTACGCTCACTGGGGGTGTGCAGACTCCGGAGGGGCTCCTACAGCCCAAGCGTCATATCGCTGCGGCGTGCAGGCCGATCAAATGTGTGTGTGTGTGTGTATATATATATATATATATATATATATATAATATCCTCACTATAAGGTTCTCAACCTCTCTCAGTCATTAGCCTCACAGCCTCTCGGGCATCACAACAGAAATTAGGGAACTCGGCCCAAACAGTCCTCACAAAAGGAGTAGAATGATAAAACCAGTTTTATACATTTAACAGGTAAAAACAGGACTGAGGCTATGTTTTTAACAAGTAAAGTGAGGAAAATAGTTAAAATGCCCCTAAGGGTTGCTACAGATCGGCAAGAGGCCCCAAACGTGGCATAAAGCTCATAATACAGTATAAGGATCTAAAATCCAGAATAATATATCATTTCCAAATAAAATACGCGGCTTAATAGTCGCTACGAGATGCACCAAGTCACAGTCCCTACCGGTGCACGCCTACACGCTCGTCACCTAGCATGTGCGTCACCGCATTTATTCAATCAAGTCAAATACCGGGGTTTGTACCCTTAGTTCCAAATTTACAATGGTTACTTACCTCAAACCGGTGAAAATACTATTCCGCGACACCTTTACCTCTCGAATCGGCCTCCACTCGCGTCGAATCTAGTCAAAATCAGAGCGAATACGTCATAATATGCTAAGAGAACAAAGCCCAAGCGAAAACAATCGAAAAATACAAAAAATGCCGAAATTGGCAGAACCCGAGCCCCAGGCCCACTTCTCGAAACTCAGAAATTTTTACTTCAACGGATTCCTTATCTCCCCCACGAGTCTATGCATATAAAGAACACCAAAATCGGAGTCCAAATGACCCCTCAAAATCCCAAATCAAAATTCCAAAATTCCAAGCCCTAGCTCTTCCATTTTTACTTCAAGTTCCATAAATTTCTAGGTAGATTTCACAATAGAATCAAGTTTTAGGTCCAAAATTCTTACCTCCAAACGTTTCTCCTTGAATCCCTCTTTTATCTCCTTCAAAAAGCTCCCAAAATGACCAACTATGGAGGAAATGAGCCTCAAAATCGCGGATGAAACGACTTAAAAACATTCTGTCGAGGTCCAAATTTCCTTCTTCGCGAACGCGGTCAAACCCTCGCGTTCGCGAAGCACAACTTGCCGTGACCAATTTTTCCTTCTACGCGATCGTGACCAAGCCCTCGCGAACGCGATGCTTCACTCAGGCGACCCTTCGCGAACCGATCCATTTCCCGCGAACGCGATGAACAATTTCTCCCAGAAGCTCAGCTGCCCAATCCTTCTATGCGAACGCGATGCACCGACTCGCTGCCCCTTCGCGAATGCGTATCCTGACTCGCGAACGTGAAGGCCAAATTCTCACCTTCCTCAGCTTACTCTTCGCGAACGCGAAGAGTTAAATTCCTGCAACAGCTGAAACCATTTTTCTGCAATTTTTCCAACTCCAAAATGGTCCGATTGACCACCCGAAACTCACCCGAGGCCCCCGGGACCTCAACCAAAAGCACCAACACATCTTAAAACCTTATTCAAACTTGTTCCAATCATCAAAACACCTCAAACAACATCAAATTACTCAAAACACATCGGATTCAAGCCTAAGTTTCTAAAATCTTCCGAAATACGCTTTCGATCAAAAACCCAACCAAACCACGTCCGAATGACCTGAAATTTTGCACACGCATCCCAAATGACACAACGAGGCTACTGCAACTCTCGGAATTCCATTCCGTCCCCTGGATCAAAATCTCACCTACCAACCGAAAATCGCTAAAATATCAACTTCGCCAATTCAAGCCTAATTCTACTCCGGACCTCCAAAACCCATTCTGATCATACTCTTAAGTCACAAATCACCTCCCGAAGCTAACCGAACCATCGGAACTCACTTCCGAGCCCTCTAACACATAAGTCAACATCTGGTTGACTTTTCCAACTTAAGCTTTCTTAAAAGAGACTAAGTGTCTCAAACCTTATCAAAATCATTCCGGACTCGATCCGACCAACCCGATACCACAAAGCACGGATAACGAAGCATAAAGAAGTAGAAATGGGGGAAACGGACCGGTAACTCATGAGACGACCGGTCGGGTCGTCACAGCATATGAGTTATTTTTTAGAGAGTGAGTGAATTCTTTCGATTCAAGAGTCTTTAAAATATACTTAAACTTATATTTGAGTGTGTGGACTACTTTCTCTCTTTGGTTTGTTGGTGAGAGCACATGATTTGCAAAAGATTAGTAAAGGCCTTGGTTTTTGAGTTGGCACAAGAAGCGAGTCTTAGTTTAGGATGTATTGGACTCAAATTTTGAGGCTAGGATGTTAGAGATAGCCACACAATTATTTTAATTAGTCTTGGCATGACGTAAAGCTTGAAGAAAAGTTTGAATAGTGCTTATGCTAGGTTCTAAGCGTTGGTATAAACCATTTTCATTGGCGTGAGGCTTGAGTAGGTTTGGAAATTTGTTTCTTGCCAGTGTGCTTCATTTTATTCGCTCGAAGACGAGCAACAGTCTAAGTGTGCGGTGATAAATGGCCAAAAGTTCATGGTTTTGAGTGTACTTTCATCTCAATTGTCATGTTAGTTGTGGGAGATTACATGATATTTGAAGTGAATTATACTCATTACGTATTTCTTATTTGTAGGAGTGAGCTTGAATTACAATGGAGCAAAAGATATCAAATTATTGCAAAAAAAAAAAGAATAATGGAAGGATTGGAGCTCGTCTATTCTCATGCGTGGCATGGAAATGAACGCGAAAAGGAGAAAAGGGAAAGAACAAAACAACGAAGTGAAGCAAAGGCACGGATCGCTTCGCGAAATGGAAGAATTTCAAAAGTTGAATCCGCGCCCAAGGGCGCGCGACGCGTGAAGGCAGAAGCGGATTCCAGCTTCTCCCATCTGAAGTTGGATTGAAAAGTTCCGCCCCTCATGAACCCTAAGTGATATAAATACATCAAAGAACGAGTTTTTAAGGGTTTCACAATATCTTTGAAGGCAAGAACAAGCAAAGAGCAAGACGGAAGATTCGGAAACGAGTTTTTATCTTTCTTCTTCCCTTTTCTATTATTGGTGATGAATTCTTATATTGTAGTTGTGAAAACAATTATGAGCAGCTAAACTCTTTATTCTAGGGTTTGATGGAACCTCTTGGAGGATGAATTTTTGTTGCGTTTAATATAAATTTGTCATTGAATTTTCTGTACTTGTTCAACTACGTGATTATTGTGGTTGATCGAAGGGCCCCCAATTGACTATGCCTATTTAGTGTGTATTACTTGGAAAATGGTACATATTTAGCTAGTTGTTGAACAACATCACTTCAAACGTATATGAGGGATCAATACGGAGGGTTAAAGATGGGATTAGGAATAACGAAACCTTGGAGCGATCTTAGTGAGTGGTAAACTAGTGCCAGCTAGCGTAGTTTAGAAGAATACGTCTAGTAAATTGTTGTATTTGCTCGGAAGAGAATTACGACACCTAAAGTGTTCATGATCGGTAGAGAATATCTAGGCGAATTTATAGGAGACGTAGCATGGAAGATTCCGATAAGAGGGAAAATCGTAACCCTAGACCTTTCCAATCTTGTCTATAACATTTGCTTTGTTAGTAATAAAATTACAACTTTTTAATTACCTTGCTTTTAGGTAGTAAACACTCAACTCATTATTCAATAGTTTTGGAAGTTGATTATTTGAATTCTTGTGAAACTAGCAGTTGTGATTAGTAGGTTAATTCCCTGTGGGATTCGACTCCGAACTTTTAAACCGAATTATATTTGCAATGACCGCTTAATTCTTCTTATAAAGCATAGTTGGACGTGATCAATATGCACATATTATCCTCTATTTCTTTTTCGTCAGACGAGTAAATTCTCGACATATATACTTAATTTCTTTAGCTATCACTTTCTTTTGTTTTTGTCTCTAAACTTCAAGCAAATCATTCTCCTCAATGCACATTTCATTTTCGAAAGGTTCATCATTTAATTGGGGTTGAATATCTGTACTTTAGATGTCTCCAGTTCTTGAGTGACACGTCTAGGAGCTAAAATAACATTAAAAAGTGAGACAAAGCAAGAAAATTTTAATTTCCTGTCTCATTCAACTCATTCCCCATCGTCCTTCTTTATCATACTATGTAATTTCCATATCTTTAGTCACATCGTGAAAAAAGTAGTGTTAACATCTTCTTTATACATCCAACCATCTAATGTTATATTTTGCTTTGAAAAAGTCATATACATTTCTAAAGTAATGAGTTCTTCTTTAGTTGACTGATGTTTGGCCATAATTACATATTTTTAGTGCATTACTTACCTTATATTTTGATGCTTTAATGCTAAACTATACTATATCTGTGCTTAAATGAGTTTATTTTATGTGTAGGTACGTTGAAGACAAAATTGGGAGCAACTAAAGATTTTATATATATATTATACACTACAATAATGGATTTATGATTATTTAATTATGGAATATACAAGGATTAATTAAAGTAACAAACAAAGGAAGACAAATAAACAAATGCAAAGAATTGAAAGAATGGAAAGGAAGAGAAAACGTGAAGTTAGGCAGCAAATTGGAAACAAAGGAGGCATCAAATTCAGCCGACATATTCCAAGCGACGCGAGAGTGTTAGTTCGCGACAAGCCTCACGAGGCGCAGCCTAACGCGTGAAACGCGCCAGTTTACCGGTCCGAGATTATTTCTTTTCCTTTTTGGTTTTGGACTTAGATTTCGTGTAGGTTTTTTCCCTACACATATAAATAATCATTATACACCATTTTGAGACCGATATTAGACCAGGGGATTCGATCTAAGGAGGCAAGAACACACTAGAAGCATGCGGAGAATTCTTCTACATGTTTTTCACTTCCTTCTTCCTAATTCCATTATTGGTTATGAATTCTAGTATTGCAGTTATGCATACTATTATGAATAGCTAATTTGGTATCTAGGGTTTTGATGGACCTATTGGAGGATGATTTTCCTGTTACGTTAATATAGATTTGTTGTAGTATTTTCTCTATTTGTTCAACTACGTTATTATTGTGGTTGGTTGAAGAGCTCTCAATCGACTATGCCTATTTTAGTGTGTATTACTCGGGAGAGAGTGTATATTTAGGTAGTTGTTGAACAACATCACTCCTAACGTATATGAGATATCAATACAGAGGATTTAAAGGTGGGATTAGGGATAACGAAACTTTGGTGTGACCCGAGTGAGCCGTACTTAATGCCAGCTAGCGTAATTCGGGAGAATATGTCTAGTAAATTGTGGTAATTACTCGGGAGAGAATTACGACACTCAGAGTGTGTTATTACACTGTATTTGTAAAATAAATTCTGGAAATATAAATGAATATAAACAGTAATGAATATAAACAGAAATGACATAAACCAATTCGAGCCCACTGAATTCACAGTGTTTCCTTAAGGAATTTAATCCCCTCCTAGTACCCAAGGTTATGGATTATTTCCTCCCAGGATAGAACGAATTACACACTGGTGTAGTGGTACTTCAAACCCCAGTGTTTCAGCGAACACAAAGTTCGGTAGCAAATCACACTTACTTTTTGCTTTGTTTTGATGCTAAAAGTATGCAGAAGAAGGAGAGAAAACTCAGAAAATTATAGTTAAAATTCTGAGCAGAATAGTGTTGTATTTATAGCCAAAGTTGGGTCTCTTCAGAATGGCTGTTTATGCAAAACGCCCACAACATAAATGCCATTACATAAATGGCCATTTACTCAATAATAAAGAGGGAAAATTGAAGAGGGTAGTTACTTTTCTGTTACCAAAACAAAAAAACGGATTGGATTTAATATTAATATTTAATATTAATATTTTGTTATTAAAACAAATATTTAATAATATTTCTGTTAATATTTTACTATTAACAAATAAATTTGGTCCAAAAAGTTAATCAATCAATCGATCATTTGACCAAATCCAAATCCGAATCCGAATCCGAAGCCGAAGCCGAAGCCGAAGCCGAAGCCGTAGCCGAAGCCGAAGCCGAGCCGAGCGAGCGACGACGACAACGGCGCGAGGCTTGCCTTCTTCTCAACTCTTTAAGATCTAGAAGAAGAGCAATTGCTTATATACCCATAAAAAACCTCTTCCTCTTCCAATATGGGACAATGCCTATTTGCCAAGGGAGGGGGAAGTTAAAATTTCACTCAAAAATTTCATTTCCCTCCATTTCCCATTCACCCTCTTTTAAGTATTTAATATATTAATTAAATACCTTAAAAACCCAACAATCTCCCACATGAATGGGGAATGGCTATATCACGGAAGTATGCATGAAAAACTGTGTGATTCACAAGTAAGGATTAATTGCATCTGGATAAGTAGGTTTCCCTTTGAACTTTCCGTAGTGAACTTATGTCGGATATACTCGATCAATCGGTAGATTTGATATCTTTGAACCGTCGAACTTTAGTGTATACCTAGACAACCACAAGTCACACAACCAACCCTTAACCGTCTTTGGTTCTCATTGTTGTGTTCGTTTCAGCCATGAACACCGCCTGGTTTCATAAGTGCGTAGAGAACTGGCCTTGCTGTGTTCTCCTTGAAGCGGCTAACACTTCACACTTACCTAGGTGATTCCTAAACGTGTCATCCCGTAGATACACTATTTAATATACCCTGTATCAAATTTAGAAATCATTAAAAAGCCTTAATGCTTTATCCTTGGTACTGAACATTGTCTCATCACGAGAATGGACCAAAAGTTTAGTTGACAATGTTGAACCGTCATAAATGACTTTGTTTGATCTCCTTGAACCTAGATCTTGGGATCTCCAGTCTTCTAGGTGGAGTTACCGCCACTATGACTTGTTCTCGGCCACAGTCCCATTCCCTTTGATGACTTCTCAACTACCTCTCTAGTTAGGCCTTTTGTAAGTGGATCCGACACATTATCACTTGACTTTACATAGTCAATCGTGATAATTCCTCTAGAGAGTAATTGTCTAATTGTTTTATGTCTTCGTCGTATATGGCGAGACTTACCGTTATATATAACGCTCCCAGCCCTTCCAATTGCCGCTTGACTATCACAATGTATGCATATTGGTGCCAACGGTTTGGGCCAAAATGGAATATCTTCCAAGAAATTCCGGAGCCATTCAGCTTCTTCACCGGCTTTATCCAAGGCTATGAACTCAGCCTCCATTGTAGAGCGGGCAATACAAGTTTGTTTGGATGACTTCCAAGATACCGCTCCTCCACCAATAGTGAATACATATCCACTTGTGGACTTGGAATCAGTTGATCCGGTGATCAAATTTGCATCACAGTATCCCTCAATGACCGCAGGATATTTATTGTAGTGCAAAGCAAAGTCCTGGGTATGTACTAAATACCCCAAAACTCGTTTCATGGCCATCCAATGAGATTGGCCTGGATTGCTCGTATATCGACTCAATTTACTTATAGCACAAGCTATATCTGGTCGTGTACAATTCATGATGTACATTAAGCAACCCAACACACGAGCATAATCCAATTGTGATATGCTCTGGCCTTTGTTCTTTGCTAATGCAAGATTCACATCAATTGGAGTCTTTGCAATTTTAAAGCCCAAGTGCTTGAATTTTTCAAGTACTGTCTTAATATAATGAGATTGTGACAATGCTAGACCTTGAGAAGTCTTATGGATCTTAATTCCCAGAATTAAATCAGCAACTCCCAAGTCTTTCATATCAAACTTGCTAGTTAGCATACGCTTAGTAGCATTTATGTTAGCAATGNCCTACCTCAGGCACAACGAGGCACCCACTTTAGGACACGATTTATATTCTTACACTATGTGTTTAAATATTGCAACATTTCTTCTCATAACCCTCACTAACTTGCTACCTTTTTTGTTTTTACTTTTGATTTATTCCCCTCCCCCAAAGGGTTAGTTCGTGCACTCTGGCATCATCATCCTACTCCACAAGATCTAAGGGCCCTCCACCTCCTCCTCCTCTGAGTCCTATCAGAAACAAGAACAAAGCAAAAATGGAAGACTTGAGCAACATCAGGAAGGAGAACTCAGTTGAAAGGGTAGAGGTTCCTCAGGGTATTCAGGGTTCCAAAGAAAACGCCACCCAGCTCGAACGGAAGTTACTGAAATTCCAAGAAGAACTAAACCAAGTTCGGAACTTGGCAAATTTGTCATTTTCCCTCACTATCCCGGATGTCAATTTTCCCAATGCTCAAAATCCTATACCTCCACAGAACATCCCGAAACCACAGAAACAACCCGCTCCCCATCAGAACTGCAACACATGTCACACTTCAAACAACACCGCGCTCCTCATTCCCGAACCACTAAACACAAATGATCATCCCCACCATACCCCCATCTATGTGGAAACCATGCCACAATACACTCAACCTATTTCAAGCACACCGGAGTTTGATGACAAAGACTCTCTCATCAAGAACCTGGCCGCAGAACTCAAGAAACTGACTAGCCGAGTCCAGGGTGTTGAAGGAAACAAAGGTATTGAGGGGCTGAATTATGAGGACCTTTGCATTCAGCCAGACGTCGAACTTCCCGAGGGGTACAAACCTCCCAAGTTCGAGATGTTTGATGGCTCAGGGGATCCCAGAGTCCATTTGAGGACATACTGTGATAAGCTGGTCGGTGTCGGAAGAGATGAAAAGATTCGCATGAAGCTCTTCATGAGAAGTTTGAAAGGTGATGCTCTATCTTGGTACATTAGCCAAGACCCCAAGAAGTGGACAAGCTGGGTAGGTATGGCGTCCGATTTCATGGACAGGTTCAGATTCAATATGGAGAATGCGCCAGATGTATTCTACATCCAGAATTTGAAGAAGAAACCCACGGAGACATTCCGCGAGTATGCTACTCGTTGGAGATCAGAAGATGCTAAGGTCAGGCCGGCCTTAGAAGAAGAACAGATGAACATGTTTTTCGTCCGAGCTCAGGATCCACAGTATTATGAGAGGTTGATGTTGATCGAAGGCCAGAAATTCTCCGACATCATCAAGCTAGGAGAAAGGATTGAGGAAGGCATTAAAAGTGGTATGGTCACTAATTTTGAGGCATTGCAGGCCACCAACAAGGCTCTACAGTCTGGTGGCACGTCCAAGAAAAAGGATGTGAGTGCCGTGATGGTTGCACAGAGAACGAAATCCCCAGTAAAATACCAAGCTTACCCAGTACCTCCTCTCACATATCAACCTATCCCTAATTACCAAGCACCTCCGCCCTCCTACCAAGTTCCACCACCGACTTACCAATCATCTCCACCCCCCACATATCAACCTACCTCACCAAGATATTCCCAACCCGCACCCGTCTACCAAGCCTATAATGCTCAGCCCTCTCACTATCAATCACCTCCCACCCGCCAAAACTTCCCTAGACCGCGACCTAACTTCGACCGTAGACCTCCCAAGCAATACACCGCCATCGCTGAACCAATCGACTAGCTGTATGAAAGGCTCAAAGCTGCTGTTTACGTCACCCCAATCCCTGCCATAACTCCAGAAAATCCTTCCCAATGGGTCAACTCGAACAAAACCTGTGCATACCATTCCGGCATGAAGGGGCATACCATTGATGAGCCTTAATTGACAACAAGATCATCGTGGCAAAAGAGCCCGCTCCCAATGTTCGCAACAATCCCCTGCCTGATCATAAGGGTGGAGGTGTGCACATGATCGAGGTAGAAGATGATTGGGACCCCAAAGGGTCGATTGGATTAATTGCCGAAGGTGACGAGCCCAAGAAATCAACGGTCACACTTAATCCGATTGTAGTCCAGATTCAGCCTTCTGAAGACGCTGAAGTAAACATGTCCATACCACTTGAGTTCGAGGCACCTCCTTCTGCAAAGACGTAGGGACCAATCGAGGTCGAGTTTGGGTCCCCAAAGGCGCCTGAGCCCTTTGAAGTTGCTGTGTTACCTCCCAAAGTGAGGGTACCCATTCCTGTAGCAATGTCAGCCATAACAGCGTTCCATACACAGGCCGTTCCTTGGGATTACACCGCCGAGGCGAGAAGGAAGGGGAAAATTAGGTCTGGAGAAGCAATTGCAGCACAGGGTATGACCAGAACAGGCAGGATTTATACTCCGAAGCATTTAGCTGAATCAAGTAGCAGGCCTCTGGACGGCCTATTGAAACTGGGCCCGATGATCTCTGGCGGAAGATACAAGCAAAAGAGTACTCAGTCGTTGATCAACTGAATAAAACACTGGCACAGATCTCCATCCTAGCTCTGCTGCAAAGCTCCGATGCACATAAGAATGCCTTGATGAAGATACTGAGTGAGGCATATGTACCCAGCAACATAACTGGAGGAGAAATGGCGAACATGGTAGGGCAGATATTGGAGAGTCATAAAATCACTTTCCACGAGGATGAGTTGCCACCAGAAGGGTTAAGCCACAACAAAGCGTTGCACATCACTGTGCAATGTGAAGACTATTTCATCACCAGGACTTTGATTGACGGAGGGTCCAGCCTAAATATTTGTCCATTGGTGACTCTCAGAACATTGGGGAAGAGCCTGCATGAGATCAAGGATGGGGCCATCAACGTCAAAGCTTTTGATGGTTCCCAAAGGTCCACTATTGGGGAAATCAGTTTGTGTCTGCAAATGGGACCGACTTGGTTCGACGTTGATTTTCAAGTGATAGACATCCCAGCATCTTACAACTTACTACTGGGACGACCTTGGATCCACGCCGCCGGAGCTGTAGCATCAACCCTGCACCAGGCAGTGAAGTTCGAATGGAATCACCAAGAGGTGATTATTCATGGCGATGGTAGTAATCCCATATACAGTCGCCAGACTATCCTAGCGATCGGAGGAAGAAGGAAGCTAGGCGGAGAAACCTACCATCACATTGAGCGAGTCAACGCCGTAGACAAGGACAAGTGGTGGGATAACAAGATCGAAAGTATACTGAATTGGAGCGGATATGAGCCTGGCAAGGGACTTGGCAAAAACCTCCAGGGAATCGCCAAACCCATCAAGCTAAAAAAACATGGTACCACTTTTGTTTTGGGATACAAGTACACCTGGGAAGAATTCAAGGACTGGTCGCCACCATGGCGCAGTCCCTACTACCCACTGGAGCATCCGATACCTCGCCTGGAGCAGACTTTCCAGCCAGCAGATGTCATATATGGGTCAGAAGAAGAGGAAGCATTAGCAGCAATGAGGAACTTGTTCCTGGACGATGATAATATGGACTGTTGTGTCATTTTCGAGGAGGAGGGGGAGGAAGGCCCTTCCATACAAGCCGTGAGCCGAGGAGCGCGCCTCAATAATTGGTCCATCAGAATCACCAAGGCCCAGAAAGCTTCGGGGTAGCAAGGCTGAACAAAGCACTATGCATTATCTTTTACTTTTTCGCTAGTTGATTTCCTTTCCGTACTTTCTTTAAATTTCGAAAAGAGCTCTGATATTCAAAACAATTATGGAATTTATCAAAGTATTTCAGTTTCTTATAAATCTTGCTCTTATTATTTTCTCTATCATTTACTTTATTTACACAGCATTGCTATTACTTATCTTGATGAACCGACGAATGTGACATGCGACGAGGCAACGCAACAAACGGATACAGACTCAGAAGAGGATGATATACCAGAAGAGGTTGTTAAAGAGGTTGAGAACTTTGAAAATAGGCCTAAGTCTAACTTGGACAAAACTGAGGTTGTCAACTTTGGGGATACAGAGAATGTCAAGGAAACGTGCATCAGTGTTCACCTGTCACCATCAGAAAAGGAAGAGTACACGGAATTCTTAAAAGAATATAAGGACATATTTGCCTGGTCGTATGATGATATGACCGGTCTCAGTACATCTATTGTAGCTCATAAACTGCCGACAGATCCGACATGTCCGCCGGTAAAGCAGAAGCTCAGAAAGTTCAAGCCAGACATGAGTTTGAAAATCAAGGAGGAAGTTACCAAACAAGTCAAAGCCAAGGTCCTCAGAGTAGTGGAGTATCCAATATGGTTGGTCAACATTGTGCCACCGCCAAAGAAGGACGGGAAGGTCAGTGTCTGTGTCGACTACCGGGACCTCAATCGGGCCAATCCGAAAGACGACTTCCCCTTGCCGAACATACACATCCTGATTGACAACTGCGCCAAGCACGAGTTGCAGTCATTTGTCGATTGTTTTGCTGGGTATCATCAGATATGGATGGACGAAGAAGACGCGGAGAAAACGGCTTTCATTACACCGTGGGGGATGTATTGTTACAAGATGATGCCGTTTGGATTAAAGAATGCTAGGGCCACCTACATGAGGGCCGTGACTACTATTTTCCATGACATGATACATAAAGATATCGAGGTGTATGTAGACGATGTCATCATCAAATCCAAGAAAGCCACTGACCACATGGAAGATCTGAGGAAGTTCTTCAACAGATTGAGAAGGTACAACTTGAACCTGAATCCTGCCAAATGTGCATTCGGGGTTCCTGCCGGAAAACTGCCCTTGGGTTCATCGTAAGTCGACGAGGAATAGAACTAGATCCATCAAAGGTTAAGTCCATTCAAGACTTTCCACCGCCAAAGAACAAGAAAGAGGTTATGAGTTTCTTGGGGAGACTCAACTACATCAACCGGTTCATAGCTCAGTCCACTGTCATTTGTGAGCCAATCTTTAAGACGTTGAAGAAGGACGCCGCCACTAAATGGACTGATGATTGTCAGAAGGCATTCGACAGAATCAAGGAATACCTGTCAACACCGCCAGTTCCGGTTCTGCCCGAACCAGGTAGACCGCTATTGCTCTACCTTGCAATACTGGATGGGGCATTCAGTTGTGTTTTGGGACAACATGATGAAACGGGGAGAAAGGAGCAGGCCATCTACTTCCTCAGCAAGAAGTTCACCCCGTACGAGGCCCGGTACTCCCTGCTAGAACGCACCTGTTGTGCTCTGACTTGGGTAGCTCAGAAGTTGAGGCATTATTTCTGTGCCTATGCCACTTATCTCATATCCAGGATGGATCCGCTGAAGTTCATCTTTCAGAAGTCCATGCCCATGGGCAAGCTAGCCAAATGGCAAATCCTGCTGAGTGAATTTGATATTGTCTACATGACCCAGAAAGCAATCAAAGGACAGGCACTGGCAGATCATCTTGCCGAAAATCCCGTGGACGGAGAATACGAGCCTCTAAAGACGTATTTTCCTGACGAAGAGGTCTCTTTCATAGGAGAAGACATCGCAGAATCCTATGATGGCTGGAGAATGTTTTTCGACGGAGCAGCAAACTTCAAAGGAGTTGGCATAGGAGCAGTTCAAGTATCGGAAACAAGTCACCATTATCCAGTAGCTGCCAAACTCAGATTCCCGTGCACCAACAACATGGCCGAGTACGAAGCCTGCATCTTAGGGCTCAAGATGGCTATTGACATGAACGTCCAAGAGTTGCTAGTGATTGGAGATTCGGATTTGCTTATACATCAGGTCCGAGAAGAATGGGCAACCAAGAACTCCAAGATACTCCCGTATTTGTATCATGTACATGAGTTGAGGAAGAGGTTTACAAAGACAGAATTCCAACATGTTCCCAGAGCCCAGAATGAGTTCGCTGACGCATTGGCTACCCTGTCATCCATGATACAACATCCAGACAAAAACTTCATTGAGCCCATTCCAGTAAAAATCCATGATCATCCAGCCTATTATGCTCATATCGAGGAAGAAGCGGACGGAAAGCCCTGGTTTCACGACATCAAGAAATTCTTGGCCGAAGGAAAATATCCAGAGCTTGCAAACGCTACTCAGAAGCGCACACTGCGAAGGTTATCCAATCACTTCTTTCACAGCGGAGGAATCCTGTATAGGAGGACTCCCAATTTGGGACTGCTAAGGTGTGTCGAAGCAAAGGAAGCGTCCAGGTTATTAGAAGAAGTTCATGCAAGGACCTGTGGACCACATATGAATGGTTTCGGCTTAGCCAAGAAAATACTCCGAGCTGGTTATTTTTGGATGACTATGGAGACGGACTGCATCTAGTATGTCCGAAAATGCCATCGCTGTCAGATACATGCGGATATGATAAAGGTACCTCCCAATGAGCTTAATGCAACGAGCTCGCCATAGCCGTTCACCGCTTGGGGAATGGATGTCATCGGACCTATCGAGCCCGCCGCATCAAACAGGCACAGGTTCATTCTAGTGGCAATTGATTATTTCACCAAATGGGTTGAAGCAGCATCATATAAGGCAGTGACCAAGAAGGTTGTGGCAGACTTTGTCCGCGACCGTATCATTTGCCGGTTCGGTATCCCAGAGTCAATCATTACTGATAATGGTTCCAATCTCAACAGTGACCTGATGAAAGCAATGTGTGAGACCTTCAAGATTAAGCACAAGAATTCTACAGCCTACAGACCTCAGATGAATGGAGTTGTAGAAGCAGCCAATAAGAACATCAAGAAGATACTAAGGAAAATGATAGAGAAACACAAGCAGTGGCACGAAAAGCTATCATTTGTTTTATTGGGGTACCGCACCACGGTTCGCACATCAACCGGGGCGACTCCCTATATGTCGGTTTATGGTACCAAGGCAGTCATTCCGGCCGAGGTAGAGATTCCCTCCCTGAGTATTATACAGAAAGCAGACCTTGAAAATGCAGAATGGGTAAAGAGTCGCTACGAGCAGCTAGCTCTCATAGATAGGAAGAGAATGAATGCAATTTGCCATGGTCGATTGTATCAGAACAGAATGACCAGAGCTTTCAACAGAAGAGTCAAGCCAAGACAATTCACACCGGGGCAGCTGGTGTTGAAGAAAATTTTCCCGCATCAGGACGAAGCCAAAGGAAAGTTCTCTCCTAACTGGCAAGGCCCGTACATGGTTCACCGGGTCCTAACAGGAGGAGCCCTCATACTCGCAGAAATGGATGGAGAAGTCTGGCCAAAGCCAATTAATTCAGATGCAGTCAAGCGTTATTATGTGTAATCATTATGATTTCTTTATGATGTAATTTGAACTACGTCTGACCTGATTCCCGTTTAAGAGGGGATACGTAGGCAGCCTTATGGGTTCGGTCACAATTCAATAAAATCTCATTTCCCCCGATATTGGAAACTGGGGCAGAATTTTGAGGGGCAGAATTTTAAGGAGGACCCTCAAAATTCCGGAGCAAAAAAGAGGTCGCAATGTCTTGAACCGCGTCGCAGTCGTCGGTTCGTCTAAAAGAAAATCATTTTTATTATGTAGTTATATCATATTTTTTGATCATGCATGGCTACTGTCAAATTGCTTTGTTTAGCGACGCTACCCCAATGAAAACAAGAGCTGAGTAGGACGAGCGAAGTCCACGGGAAGACGAACTAACCTTCCCCCTTGACAAAACTCACGATCTTTCTTTGAATGTAGGCACCCCAAGACATAGAACCATCAGATACGGTTACATACTCCTATTTTGCAGGAGTACAACTCTCAGAATCATCGCTCACTTATAAGTGTTGTCCGCACATGACATCCCCAGCGGCCACAATGACACAATCAACTATCAGCTATCGTCTATCAGCTAAGAGATTTCGTTACTCTCCACCTTTATTTCTTGCATTACATAAGGCTACCTTTCTGCCTTCTGAGACTAAGCATTGTCTCCATCTGCATTTTTCTTGCATTGCATAAGGCTACCTTTCTGCCTTCCGAGACTAAGCATTGTCTCCATCCTGCATTTTCTTGCATTGCATAAGGCTACCTTTCTGCCTTCCGAGGTTAAGCACTACCTCCATCCTGCATTTCCTCGCATTGCATAAGGCTACCTTTCTGCCTTCCGAGGTTAAGCACTACCTCCATCCTGCATTTCCTCGCATTGCATAAGGCTACCTTTCTGCCTTCCGAGGTTAAGCACTACCTCCATCCTGCATTTCCTCGCATTGCATAAGGCTACTTTTCTGCCTTCCGAGATTAAGCTCTACCTCCATCCTGCATTTTTCTTGCATTGCACAAGGCTACCTTTCTGCCTTCCGAGACTAAGCATTGTCTCCACCTGTCGGCTGAAATATCGCCAATTTTATTTAAATCCGGCATGGTTGAAATATCGCCAACTTTATTTAAATCTCTGCATGGCTGAAATATCGCCAATTCTATTTAAATCTCTATGTCGGCTGAAATATCACCAATTTTATTTAAATCCTGCATGGCTGAAATATCGCCAACTTCATTTAAATCCTGCCTGGCTGAAATATCGCCAACTTCATTTAAATCTCTGCGCGACTGAAATATCGCCAATTCTATTTAAATCTCTATGTCGGCTGAAATATCGCCAACTCTATTTAAATCTTTGCATCGGCTGAAGTATCGCCAACCCTATTTGAATCTTTGCACCGACTGAAATATCGCCAACTTTATTCAAATCTTTGCATGGCTGAAATATCGCCAACTTCATTTAAATCCCACATCGGCTGAAACATCGCCAAATCCTGCATTTCATGGGCTGAAAGATCGCCAAATTGTCCAAAGGCGTCATTGTTCGGAGGCACCATTTTCATAGCCCGAGAACGCCATGCCATGGCCTGAGGACCCCGCTTTTGTCTTCTGCATATCATTATTCAAAGGCATCATGGTTCGGAGGCATCATTTTCATAGCCCGAGAACATCATTTCATAGCCTGCGAATCCTCTATTATACGTTTCATGGCCCAGGACGTCATGGTCTAAGGACGTGATCCTATCCGTTCGAAAACAACATTCATGGTCCAATGGGAACTTGCATCACGTTTAAATTTATGCACGATATATGCTCGTATTGCTTATTTGCAGGTACACTCGGCTAGCAACGGCCATCACAGCAGGAGCGATCTCGCTCCGGTTCCTGCAGCCCATCGGTCCCTGACCGTCCTTCCCAACCCGAATATTGCGTCCGTCATTCGAAATCTCCATCGGCATGTTCTGCCGACGGATTCCCCGAACTACATGTGGCCTGATTCCTGTAAGACCAGGGATATGTAGGCAGCTCGGGAGCCAGAGCTCGGTCAAAACCTTTCAAATCGTTTCTTTCGGTCAAAATTGGCCATTATATCTTTACCCGACAACTCTTTCATCCTTCTCGGGTAAAGAGAGGCAGCCGTTGATACCCAATTTTTCCCTACATATTTTTATACTCGAAATATCCTCAAAATAGCATGTACATGCATATATAAGCTTGCCCAAAAGTTTTGGTATTTTTCCTTTATTTTTAAAGATTTTTTAAATCAATTTATTGTTTATTCTAATACTACAAAATTCAATAATTATTTCCAAACTGACATTTTTGGTGAATAATTTATTTCATTCTCATATTTACACTAAGATATAATTAAGGTAATGTTTGCATATTTTTTATACATTTGTTTGGTTTTCTTTAAACTAAATTGCGTATAATTGCAATTATAGCCTATTTTACAATTAACAACATTTTATAATTATAAAATCACTTTTAGTATTTTTACATTAATATTTATAGGTTATTAATTGGTCCAGTACCTTTAATTTATTTTCAAATCATTTTTACTATTTTTATAAAATAATAAAAGAGGAAAAATTGGCTATTTAACAAACAGCCCTTTGTTATTTCAATTTTAGCCAATTTGGCCATGCCCCCTATCAGATTTATTGGCCCAATATCCTAATTAAATTAACCCAGCCCAATCCCTAAAAATAACCCGGTCCAATCTTTCTTTAATCTGAGTCGTTGATCAAATGAGATCAACGGCCCAGATTTAATTCCCTTAATTAAATCCAATTACCCCCCCCCCCAGACCCTTCATTTTCACGAGACTCTCTCTCTCTATCTCGTCTCTTCCTCTCCCTTTTCTCTAGAACCTTCTGGTTCTCTCTTCTCCGATGATCTCCACCGCCTCTCCGGCCACCTCCAATCTCACCCCATTCGACCATCAACCGCCATGAAGCCCTAGCTCACCGATTCCCTCTATTTTGAGACCCCAGAAACCCCCACCATGCGAATCAATCCCTAAAAGTTTCGCCTGGTTTGTTTCCGGCCATCTCCGGCCACCTCCCTTCAACCCCAAGGCTCCGATGGGCCTCTCATCGTCCTGTTCAACACCTCTAGGACCTTCAAGGTTTATGGACCATGGTGATTTGAACCTGGAGTTCCTGGTTATGCTATTTGTGAGTTCTCCGGTGTGATTTCAGGTGAAATCACACCCTATATGTAACCATCTATGAAGTTTCGACAGGTTCTCTCCACTTCTATTAGGGTTTCCCCTTTTTGAAACCCTAACTCTCTCCTGAATCTCTCAAAAACAGTGTTATTTCATGCTATTTTCATGTTTTCCTCTATGTTTTGCTTATTCTCGTGTTTATTCTGAAAAATCCTCTACTTTGAACCATTTTTTTTTACTTTCTTTGAAAATTAGGGTTTCTTGGATGCTCCAACTGATTTTCTTTATGATTAAACCTTTTCTTTGTTTATTCTGACCGATTTCTATGCTCTTACTGTTTTCTAGTTTGACTCTGCTAAAAAACCCTAATTTCTAGAAAAAGGTTCCTTCGTTTGATTATGTGTGTTAGCATGCTTCGATTATATGTGTTAGCCTAATTTCCTTTGCCTTGTCTCTATGTGTTAGCATGTTTCTTCGTTCGATTGTGCGTATTAGCCTGATTTTCCTCGCTTTGGTTCTGTCTGCTAGTCTATTTGCTTGATTCTTGTTAATGTTTCATGCTTCGAATATGTCCTGCTGAATCTGAACTTGTTTTCACTATCTCTGAATGGTTGTGTTTGTTCATCTCTTGTTCCTTCCTGGATAATTTTGTTTGTTACTCTTGTTCATTCACCTCTATTTATATGTTGAGAATGCAGAATCATGACTTCACATGATTGATTCTGATTTTCCTTGATTGATTGGTATATTTAAAATTTTCTTTTAAACCCTAGCATTCTACTCCCCCGTTTGAATTAATTAATTTTTTGTTACCTTATTTGTTATAGTACTCTGTTCTTTTAAGCCTTTCCTTAATTAGAATTTTTCTGAATTTGGTCTTAATTGGCTACTATGTGCAATACTGAATCTTTATTCCTTCCTTATTTAATCTTACACTGATTTTTTCTACTTGCCTTATATGGTGCTGAATCTTTTCGTTTGATTTTGATTCCCTCAATTAATGGGAGTACTTCCTTGATTCTTCAATCAATTGATTCTGAGTTCTTAAATTGACATATTTCTGTGATTTCTTACCTTATTTTTACCACCTACTTTCAACTATAAATACACGACAAGTCTTCCTGGCTTACACACACTAAATACTTTAAAATCTGCATTCTCTCTTGCTCTTTGTTCTATTGCTATTCTCTGCTCCTGCTTATTATTAGCCGGCTGAAAGCCAAGGCTAATATAGTGTTACTACCTTGTCTTTGCATCCTGCTTTTGCTCTTTTACTGGTATGTCCTAATTAATTTTCAAGTCTCACACCAATGTGTTTATTTTTGCTTCAGTTCATTATCTTTGTGATTTTCTTCGGCTTATGCTTCTCCTGTTCAATGTGTAATTGATTCTTTGCTTTAAATACTTCACCATGTCTTCTGATTTACATGCTAAGTCTGCCTTTGTCTATTCCTTGCTATGCCTATGTCCTATTGCTATACTTTAGCATGGCTAAATTTACCACTTCCTAGTTCCCCTAATCTTTGGCACTCTGTATGTCTTTCTTGGTTTACATGTCATGATTGTTCCCCTGCTGTTGTCTAAGGCTTATGTTTAAGACTTACCAATCCTTGGTCCCCTGAGTCTTCTGATTCTGTGTAGTCATCTTTAATATTGTGATCTGTTTGCTCCCTTTCTCCCATGACCATTGTATGCAATCTTATGCTATTAAACTATTGTCCCTGTTGTTTTCTTTTAAAACAAACCCCCCTTTTTTGAAAACTTCTCTTCCTGCACTTCACACTACTCTTAGAAAATAGATTCTGCCCCCTTCGTGTGAGCATTGCTTTCAGTACCTCTGAGTACTCACTGAACTTTGACACACAAGGCTGGTATTCTACACTGCACATGTCCTACATTTTCTTGTAAATGTCTAGGTGCTGGTATTGGCCAGGAACCCAATGGGGACCTAGGGAGCTTTGCCGCACCTAGACCATGGCAAAGGCTGTGAACTCGAAGGGGTTGAGGTTGGAAGACTGGGCCTGATTGAAGGCTCCCTATAGAGTAACTTCTTATTTTTGCTCTTATTTACTGTAATTCAGATGATACTGGTTTGTAATAATTTGTAAACAAACGATTGGGGTTGAATAGTGAATAGGTGGGGGGGGGGGGGGGGGTTATGCATGCTTAGTATAAATAATGGGTAGAAAACATGCTTGTAGGATTTTATTTACTTATCTGCGCAATAGATAACCTGTATAGGCCATGCATCTCATTCATTAGAGATCCTGCTTTAGGTTCTTTACTTTCAGCCTGTCATTACGCTCATCTTGTAACCATGATCAGTTAATAACTAACAACAAGCTAAATAATTTGTCATTACTGCATTGGCATGTTAGAAACCATGATTTAGGTACTTCTGTGCATTAGATATCCTGTCCATAGGACTTCTCACTCGTTCGAGTTGCAGTAGTTAATTCATGTTTAGCTAATAACTTTGTTAAAATATGGCTAAGTGGTTTGAAACATTTTCTGCAAATACTTTATCACGCGTACCTTTATAAATCAGAATCGAAATATGTGTGTTCATTCTCTAAATAACCAGACAATGTGTAACGACGCCTAGGCAAACTTCAGGTCCGATAAGAACTGATCAATTATGTTTCTATTAGCCTAAAACCAACCAACTTCTTTAAGTTTTAACTCTGCCATTCCTATTCTTGTTTTGATTTTCTGAAGTTCACTCAGCTTTTTCTTAAACAAAACTCTGCTGAAAACGATTTTGAAATGATGCACCTACTTACTTTTATTGAGCTTCTGATTTTATTTACTAGGTTACTTATCTCTGCCCAGAATCGTGCTATTATTGCTACTACTACGTTTTCAAAACCAAGTTTTAACTGCTCCTATCTTTTGAGACCTTAATTTTGTTTAAGTCATGCTATTTATGTGTTTTGTTGGAGGAGGTATATATGAGCCTTTATATGTCTACATGCTTCCCCCAACATGCAGTATATGTTTTGTATGTCGCCTTAGATTTTATCCTTTGAAACCAATCAGCCAAATATCCCACCTTGTAGGACTAGTAGTCCTAAGTGCCTCCGGGACTGATAGGATGGGACGGGTAATAGCATGCAATAAGTAAAACTAGACCATTCCGCGTTTAATACCTTGACGGGGTGGGAAAGGGTAGATATGGATATGATGACCACGCGATAACACCACGTGTATAAACGGTTACCGGGTGTTGTGTGGAGTGATCCATATTATGTATAAACCTAGGACCCCTTCCCTTATTTATACGTTTTATTTTCAGAATTTCAACTACTTTTTCGCCAAAACTTCAGCTTTTAAACTGCTTGCAACAACTATATGAAAATTTCTTCCTTTATTCATGATTTCAAAACTGCTTCCTCTATCAAATTCAGTTTCTTTAACTTCCTTAATCTCTTGCAACTATTATGTGAAAACCCCTTTGTATTTGTTTGCCTACTTGTTGTTTGCATTTAAAGTCACAATATGACATGGCCGGGAACCACACTAGTGGATCTTGAGGGGTGCCTAACACCTTCCCCTCGAGATAATTTCTAGCCCTTACCTGAACTCTGGTTTTCCAACTCAAAAACTCTTAGTGTCCTAATGCACTTAATCATTAGGTGGCGACTCTTCAAATCCAAAAAACCCAAATCCCAAAAGGGAATAGAGTTGTCCTCCAGAATGTCGTAAACCCGATTTCGCGAGAAAAAGGGGGCGTCGACAGCCGCAGAAGCGGTTGTTTTTCTACAGAAGCGGCTCGAATCTCGCAGATGCGGCCCAGCAGCCCAGCTGAGATTCCGCAGAAGCGGGCCCTTTTCGCAGATGCGCTAGGCGCAGGTGCGGCCCATGACCGCAGATGCGGAAATCACTGAAGCAGTAAGCTCATTTAATACGGGCTCCAGGCCTTTTTTGCCCATTTCTCACTCGTTTATTGGGCGATTTTGGAGCTCTTGAGAGAAGATTTTCACCTAGCATCTTGAGGTAAGTTCGTCCTCCTTGTTTCTAAGTTTAATACTTGAGTTTTGGGTAGATTAACACACAAAGATTAGGAAAAAATCAAGGGATTAGAGCAAAACCTAGGGTTTTGATAAAAACTTAGATTTTACCACGAAATTTGTTGCGGAATGAAGTAGAAATCATATATTATTGATCCTTAGGTTATAAAGAACAACTTCCTTCGAAAAATTTCGGAATCTGGGCACGTGGGCCCGGGGTCGAATTTTAGGAAACTTATGTTTAAGGTTGGGAAATTACTTTGGTAATTAAAATGTGAACTCTTGAGCTTATATCTCGTTTAGTTAGTTTTGGATTGTTCGGCTCCAAATTGAGGGGTTTAAGCACATTCTTGGTATTGGAAGCACGTTTTGGAGCGAGGTGAGTCTCCTATCTAACCTTGTAAGAGGGAATTGTCCCCATAGGTGTAATAATTGAATAATATGCCACTAAATGCGGGGGCTACGTACGCACTAGGTGACGAGAGTCCATGCGTAGCCACTATTATGCTAAGTCCGGGTAGTCTAGGACCCAAGAGCATGCTTTACAAGACATTCTTGCGTCTTTATGGTTAATTTGAATAGCTTAAACCATGTTGAATGTGATAAATGAAAATAATACGAGAAACAACACTTTCTTGATCCTTTAAAGAGGAGTTGACATTTCTGTGAGTAATTGCTCCCTTGATATATTCTTGTTGCTTATTTGTTGTGCTTAATTATATTTGACTGCGTCGCATGCTTGATTCGTGAGTGGGGTAATAGATGCATCTATGGTTCGCGCCATTCGACCCTCCGGCAGTGCACACTTTACTTTTATGTTGGATCGGGCCGTACGACCTCGGCATTACTTGCGTATGCTTCTTGCTCAATATATTGCTGTGGACTGAACTTGTTATATGCCCTGAAATGTAATTGATTAACTGTGGTATTACCTAGGAAAGGATCTGTTACTTTTTGCTATGAATTGTTAATCATTTGTGCTATCCATGCTTAGTATAACACTTTCTCATTTTATTTGACCCTAGTAAGTGTCAAGTCGACCTCTCGTCTCTACTTCTTCGAGATTAGACTGGATACTTACTGGGTACATATTGTTTATGTACTCATACTACGCTTCTGTACTTAATTGTACAGGATCTGAGGCAGGTGCATCTGGTTATCAGGCTGGTGCATACTCTTGATCCGGCTCGAGATTCCACGGTGAGCTACTCCCTTCCTACGTCATTCGGCAGCCCGATGGAGTCTTTTCTTTATTTTTTTGGCTGTCTATCCTATTTCAGACAGTAGGGTAGATTATTCTTTTGTATATTCTACTAGATGCCCTTGTACTTGTGACACTAGGTCTTGGCACACACATTAGTAGACTGTTCTTTTGGGGTTGTATATCTATTTCAATTTGATGCAAATCATTTCTTGTTTTAAATTCAAATTAGAGTTTGCGCTAACTGTTTTGGAAAAATAAAACAAAAACATATTAAAAATTTCGAGTTGGCTTGCCTGACAATGGTGTTGGGCGCCATCACGACCTGGAGTAAAATTGGGTCGTGACAACATGGTATTAGAGCATTAGGTTTACATAGGTCTCACAAGTCATGGGCAAACCTAGTAGAGTCTTGCGGATCGGTACAGAGACGTCTGTATTTATCTTCGAGAGGCTATAGGGTATTAGGAAATTTCTATTTCTTCAATTCCTATCGTGCAGTGGTTAGTGTACTAAATTTCCCTCTTCTATTCTCTCACAGATAGTGTGGACACGCACAGCCGATGTTCTAGACCCAGGAGGAGCTGCTCCCCCGTTGCTAGAGGCCGAGGCAGAGACCGGGGGAGGGCACCGGCTCGAGGTAGGGGATGAGGGAGTCCCAGAGATGTCCTAGTAGCACCAACAACGGATCCTGCGGGGGATCCTATCACTGAGGATCAGGGCGAGGTGCCCGCAGCTGAGCCTACCCCGGCACACTTCATGACAGCACCGGGTTTCCAGGAGGTCATAGGCCGTATGCTGTGTTCATGGATACTATGACTCAGGCTGGTTTATTTCCAGCGGATCCAGCTACATCACAGGCAGGAGGGGGAGCACAGACCCCTACTACTCAGGCCCCTGGTATGCAGCTGCAGTGTATCAGACTCCGGGTGCACTACCCGCGGACGGGGCTCATCCAGTTGCTGCAGTGGTGCCCGAGCCCAGACCAGCTGCGGACGGTGACCCGCAGAAGTTGTTAGATAGATGGACTAGACTTCACCCTCCTGTCTTCGGGGTTGAGCGTCATGAGGATGCCCAAGACTTCATTGATAGGTGGAGGGACAGGCTGCACAACATGAGGATATTGGAGTCACATGGGGTTGACTTCAGTACTTTCCAGCTGGAGGGCAGGGCCCGTCGGTGGTGGCAGTCGTATGTTCTTGGTAGGCCAGCAGGTTCTCCTTCTATCACTTGGAGTGAGTTCACACAGTTATTTCTGGACAGGTATATCCCACCCTCCGAGAGGGAAGAGCTACGGTATCAGTTCGAGCAGCTTGAGCAGGGCCAGATGTCAGTGACCGACTATGAGGCGAGGTTTTCTGAGTTGTCCCGCCATGCATTGATGATACTTCCTACTGATGCGGAGAGGGTGCGGAGGTTTGTTGCACGATTGCATTCTAGCATTAGGGCCAACATGGCCCGAGAGGTGGAGATGGGGACTCCTTATCAGCTAGTGGTGGAGATTGCTCGGAGGATCGAGGGCTATCGTCTGAGGGGTAGAGAGCTGGCATAGCAGGACAAGAGAGCCCGATTCTCCGGAGAGTTTAGAGGCACCTCGTCTAGGAGCAGAGGTCAGTTTGGGAGGGGCCAGCCTAGTAGGCCCCCATATCCAGCACCACCACCTCAGCGAGGTGCTCCAGCACGCCCTTATTTCAGCGCCATCCCAGAGAGTTCCTACCGTCCGCCAGCTATCCAGGGTTCTTCCAGTGGGTATTCAGGTCCCAGGGTTCTTCTGGTTCCTATTCCAGTGCTATGCTAGAGAGTTCATATCGTCTTCCAGCCATTTCGAGTTCCTCCAGTGGGTATTCAGGCCATCAGGGCCAGGCTTTCAGACAGCATGCTATGGTGCCGAGAGTTTGCTAAGAGTGTGGAGATCCAGGTCACATGAAGAGGACCTGCCCCAGGCTTCGGGGCAAGGCAGTACAGTAGGGTCAGCAGCCTATGATTCCAGCATCGGTTGCCTAGCCACCTAGAGGCGGGGGATAGGGTGGTAGAGGCCGTCCTAGAGGTGGAGGCCAAACAGGGAGAGGTCAGCCAGCTACTACTCAGTCAGGTGGAGGCCAGCCAGCCAGCGCTCCAGCCAGATTCTATGCTCTTCTGGCTAGACCAGATGCATTGGCCTCAGATGCCGTTATCACAGGTATCATTTCCGTCTGCGGTAGAGATGCTTCAATATTATTTGATCCAGGGTCCACCTATTCATATGTATCATCTCTGTTTGCCCGTTTTCTGGTTATTGCTCCTGAGCCTTTGGGCACTCATGTTCATGTGTCCACTCCTGTGGGCAATTCTGTGGTTGTGGATCGGATCTACCGGTCCTGTGTGGTCACATTCTGTGGTTTCGAGACTAGAGCAGACCTCTTGTTGCTTGATATGATCGACTTTGAGGTCATCCTGGGCATGGATTGGTTATCCCCATACCACGCTGTCCTAGATTGCCATGCCAAGACTGTCACATTGGCGATGCCAGGGTTGCCAAGGTTGGAGTGGAAGGGTTCCACGGTTGATACATCTAGACGGGTTATTTCTTTTCTGAAGGCTCGACATATGGCCAAGAAGGGGTGTTTAGCTTATCTAGCTTATGTTCGAGACACCACCGCAGAGTCTCCAACGATTGATTCAGTTCCAGTAGTTCGGGAGTTCGCCGATGTGTTTCCTTCTGATCTTCTTGGCATGGCACTGGACCGCGATATTGATTTCTGTATTGATTTGGCCCCAGGCACCCAGCCTATATCTATTCCACCATACCGTATGGCTCCGAAAAAATTGAAAGATTTGAAGGAGCAGCTTGAGGAGTTGTTAGAAAAGGGGTTTATTAAACCTAGTGTGTCACTTTGGGTTGCACCAGTATTGTTTGTGAAGAAAAAGGATGGCACCATGCGGATGTGCATTGACTACCGCCAGTTGAACAAGGCTACCATCAAGAATAAGTACCCATTACCGCGCATTGATGATTTGTTCGACCAATTGCAGGGTGCTAGGGTGTTCTCTAAGATTGACTTGAGATCAGGGTACCATCAGTTGAGGATTCGGGACTCAGATGTTGCGAAGACTGCTTTCCGTACTAGATATGGTCATTATGAGTTTTTGGTGATGTCCTTTGGCTTGACCAATGCCCCAGCGGCGTTTATGGACTTGATAAACAGGGTGTTCATACCTTATATTGATTCCTTTGTTATCGTCTTCATTGATGACATCTTGATATACTCACGTAGCCTGGGGGAGCACGAACAACATTTGAGAGTAGTGCTTCAGACCTTGCGAGAGCAGAAGCTATATGCTAAGTTCTCCAAGT
>NW_017670306.1:62152-76241 GCF_001879085.1 Nicotiana attenuata
GCGTTCCGAGGGTTCGAGCGAGTCCGTTTTATGATTTCAAACTTGTCGGTATATTCGGGCGGGGCCCGGGGGCCCCGAGCGTCAATCGGGCAAGGCCCAAGTGAAGTTGGAAATTTTGGGAAGGAGCTGAAGCTCCAGCTATCTATTATAACCGCACCTGCGGTTGGTGAGCCGCAGGTGCGAGACCGCAGAAGCGGTTTTCCTCTCGCAGGTGCGGCCAAGCCAGGCCAGGCCAAAGCCGCAGAAGCGGCTATTTTTCCATAGAAGCGGAGCCGCAGAAGCGGCTTGAATCTCGCAGATGCGGCCCAGCGGCCCAGCTGAGATTCCGCAGAAGCGGGCCCTTTCCGCAGATGCGGTGGGCGCAGGTGCGGCCCATGACCGCAGATGCGGAAATCACTGAAGCATTGAGCTCATTTAATACGGGCTCTAGGCCATTTTTGCCCATTTCTCACTTGTTTATTGGGCGATTTTGGAGCTCTTGAGAGAAGATTTTCACCTAGCATCTTAAGGTAAGTTCATCCTCCTTATTTCTAAGTTTAATACTTGAGTTTTGGGTAGAATAACACACAAAGATTAGGAAAAAATCAAGGGATTAGAGCAAAACCTAGGGTTTTGATAAAAACTTAGATTTTACCACGGAATTTGTTACGGAATGAAGTAGAAATCATATATTATTGATCCTTAGGTTATAAAGAACAACTTACTTCGAAAAATTTCGGAATCCGGGCACGTGGGCCCGGGGTCGGATTTTAGGAAACTTATGTTTAAGGTTGGGAAATTACTTTGGTAATTAAAATGTGAACTCTTGAGCTTATATTGACTAGTTCCTACCTCGTTTAGTTAGTTTTGGATCGTTCGGCTCCAAATTGAGGGGTTTGAGCACGTTCTTGGTATTGGAAGCACGTTTTGGAGAGAGGTGAGTCTCCTATCTAACCTTGTAAGAGGGAATTGCCCCCATAGGTGTAATAATTGAATAATATGCCACTAAATGCGGGGGCTACGTACGCACTAGGTGACGAGAGTCCGTGCGTAGCCACTATTATGCTAAGTCCGGGTAGTCTAGGACCCAAGAGCATGCTTTACGTGACATTCTTGCGTCTTTATGGTTAATTTGAATTGCTTAAACCATGTTGAATGTGATAAATGAAAATAATACGAGAAACAACACTTTCTTGATCCTTTAAAGAGGAGTTGACATTTCTGTGAGTAATTGCTCCCCTGATATATTCTTGTTGCCTGTTTGTTGTGCTTAATTATATTTGACCGCGTCGCATGCATGATTTGCGAGCGGGGTAATAGATGCATCTATGGTTCGCGCCGTTCGACCCTCCGGCAGTGCACACTTTACTTTTATGTTGGATCGGGCCGTACGACCTCGGCATTACTTGCGTATGCTTCTTGCTCAATATATTGTTGTGGACTGAACTTGGTATATGCCCTGAAATGTAATTGATTAACTGTGGTATTATCTAGGAAAGGATCTGTTACTTCTTGCTATGAATTGTTAATCATTTGTGCTATCCATGCTTAATATAACACTTTCTCATTTTATTTGACCCTAGTAAGTGTCAAGTCAACCTCTCGTCTCTACTTCTTCGAGATTAGACAGGATACTTACTGGGTACATATTGTTTATGTACTCATACTACGCTTCTGTACTTAATTGTACAGGATCTGAGGCAGGTGCATCTGGTTATCAGACTGATGTGTACTCTTGATCCGGCTCGAGATCCCACGGTGAGTTGCTCCCTTCCTACGCTGTTCGGCAGCCCGATGGAGTCTTTTCTTTATTTTTTTGGCTGTCTATCCTATTTCAGACAGTAGGGTAGATTATTCTTTTGTACATTCTACTAGATGCCCTTGTACTTGTGACACCAGGTCTTGGCACACACATTAGTAGACTGTTCTTTTAGGGTTGTATAACTATTTCGGTTTGATGCAAATCATTTCTTGTTTTAAATTCAAATTAGAGTTTGCGCTAACTGTTTTGGAAAAATAAAACAAAAACATATTAAGAATTCCGCGTTGGCTTGCCTGACTGGGCGCCATCACAACCTGGAGTGAAATTGGATCGTGACACAATGGGTACAAGTTTCATACAGAAGAATGGTCTAAGGGTAAGAAAATAAATAATAGTGGTGTGTGTGAAAGCCGATGGGGATATTGATTATATGGTGTGCTTCAAGAGATCATAGAACTTGAGTATAAAGTGGTTTGGCCGAAGAAAAAATTGGTGGTACTCTTTCGGTGTAAGTGGTATGATCCAACACCAAATAGAGGTACGTAAGAGCATCCACAATACAAACTTGTTGAAATAAAGCACACGAGGAGGTATAGACTCTATGACCCATTTATTATCGCACAAAATGTGAAACAAGTGTGTTATGTACCTTATCCTTTGTGCAAGAATAAGTCAGCATGGAGGGTAGTGATAAAATCTAAGCCAATGGATAGAGTTGATGTCGAGGATGAATTGGATGTAGCGTACCAAAATGATATTTCAAGTGTTGAAACAGTAGTGGATGATGAATTAGCAGATGAATTGCAGGATAGCAACGACCTATACGAAGTATTCGATCCTTCGGTCCTAAGATCAATTTTAACTGAGCATGGTGAGGGAACATCAATGGAAAATGAGGACGAAGATTCAATTGATGAACATGAAACAAGCGAGGACGAAGAATTATATGATAAAAATGAAACAAGCGATGAAGAATCATATGATGAAGAAAATGAAAATGAAACAAGTGATGAGGATTAAGCTATTTATGTGGTTTATGACTTGTTCAGTATTTATATGTTATGATGTGCTTCATCGTAATATGTACTAAACTTCCTTGAATTATTAATGGAATCTTCATTTTTTTATGTTTATATTGTTATATTTATTATGTATACTTTATGTTTATATTTGTTATGTTAAATTTTTTTACATGTAAATATTTTATATTCATTACACAGATGGATTCTCGCGGTAAAGAAATAAAAAAAATCTAAGAAGAAAAAATACACTTTACCTAGATCAACTCAGCTTCCTCCACCTACACCAAATATGAACCCTCCTCCTATGCCTTCTCGTCCTTCCATGCCATCTTCACAGTCATCTGACTTTTTCAAAGTCCCTCCCCCGTCTAGCTCGCTTCAGTATTACTCCATGCCTTCTCAAGGCGGCTCAGCTTCGACAACCATTAATTTTATACCCACGCCTCATTTCCCAGCTTCTTCCCCGTGTTATCCTGCTAGTCAGTTCGGTGGCTCACCACCGATTCCATCCCCGAGCCATCATAGTAGCTAGCATGGTGGTTCATCTTTTGTGCCTCATACATCGCCCAATCAATTATCATCTCCATCATCATCAACTCCAAGTATATCTAACTTTGATATTGGAGTCTCTCACGCAGTTGCATCCCCATATGCCAGTACTCCTACAGTTGCCGGTACCGTGAGACAATGTACTGGAGGGACTGTACAGTACGGTCATCTTCATCGGCTGGTTATCATTCCCCATGGCGACTAAAAACTTTCAATAAAAGTTTGCATATAATGAATCTAATGACATTTTATATGTTAAATTAAATACTTGTTTTTTCCATCCTTTCAAGCCGCGCATATGGTGATGGAATCTATGAAGCCATTTTTTCACGAGCCGTAAAATTCCTGGAGACAGATACCGTGCCAGATCAGAATGAATATGTGGCAACAATTTAAGGTAAGAATAAATTATTTTTTATTAATACTTATCCTCATTCGTCTAATATTATTTATTCAATTTTGCAGGTTAGGTGTGTATGACAGCCATCACTTGAAAATTTGGTGAATGAGAACTTCGAGAAGAGAGCACAAAAGCGGATATCAGATTCACATCATGTTGCTAGAAAAGGTGGCAACATGCCTGATTGGATACGTGAAGATGTCTGAAATCAGCTCTTGGCGAAGTGGAACACCCCTGAATGGAAGAAGAAGAGTGAACAGGCAAAGTTAAACAAAGCTTCTACTAAGGGTGGATCATTGCATACTTGAGGTTCTATTAGTTTTGCAGCCCATCGTTTGAGAATGGTAATTCATTATAAAATATTCTTAGTTTTACAAGCGTGCAAATTGAACACACACACACACACACACACACACACACATATATATATATATATATACATATATATATATATATATATATTTCTAATTTATTCTTAATTTTCAGGGAAAGGAACTGGAGGTCTTTGCAGAGACCCGTAAGAAGAAGAAGGAGGAGGAGGATGGCACAAGAGAAGGATGGATCGAACCGCGTGCTTTAGAGATATTTGTATAACCCAAACACCAACACTATATTATTTTGTCCTTCTTGGTTTATTTTATTTATATAACGTGTATTATTTTTATTTCAGGACGAGTATCATATTGTCTTGAAGCATGGCGACAAACTCAGCCTGCCCCCGAGGATATGACTGCAATTTGGACACAGGCGGCTGGTGGCATGAATAAAGGTATAAATATTATGTAATTATCTATTTTGGTATTAATTTGAAAGTTGCTTGTTTGTTTTCTTTACTTCTTTTACTTTTTTCTTATTTTTCGTAAAAATAATAAATAAAGGTCGAGTCTACGAGATTGGAGTACAACCATCCAATCTTCCACCAGCAACATTATTCAGTCGGGCATCGGTTTCCCAAGAAGACATAGAAGCTATGCGTCAAAAAGTGGATCAAATATCGCAAGAATTTCAGGCAACTTAGGCTTTGATAAAAAAAATTATTGAAAAAGAAAAGCAAGAAAGGAGCTGCAATGGAGTACTCTGAGTCTGAGGAGGAGACTGATTCTGAAGAGGCTATTTGAATGTTTTAGAGTTGAAGTTAGAGACAAGTTTGATGGTTGGTTGTTTGATAGTTGTTTGTTTGTTTAGTTGGTTGAATTGTTATAAATGTTACTGTTTGTTTTGTCGTAAATATTGAATTTTGGATTGTTATATTAGGTTTTTAGATTGTTATATTAGTTTTTTGATTAATTGTTAGGTGTTTGGTTGGCTATTTTATCTGGCAGGTGGTGTAATTATAAAATACAGTAGGATTCTGCTTGAAAGTGCCCAAATTTGCGACTGAATTAGTTGCAAATTTCACCAGGAATTCCCAGATTTGCGACTGAATCAGTCGCATATGGAGAATTTCTGAATTTTTTTATTAATGGCAAAATGGCCTAATGGCCAGTTAAACTTGAACCTGATTGCCAACCCCATAAAGAAACTTACAACTTTTCCATTTGAACACTTCAACTAGTACATATGTAAACTAATAAACCTCTTTGACCAGACCATGCTTATGTGGCAAGAGCATATGTGGACAAAGTGTGTGCAGCTCACATAATTAGCGCGCGTGAATACAGTAATTTTAGATTAAAAATTTCTAAAATAATAAAAAATAAAAAATAAAGAAAGAAAGACCCACATCCCATCTCTTTCTTTACCATGCATTACAACCTTTTCCCCTTCTTCCCCTACCACTGTACGCCAACCTCCCAACCAATATATCCATTTTCTTCCTCTTGCTTCCAAATCAAACCCAATAATTTTACTGTCACAAGCACCCTTCAATTTTCTCCCAAACTATTCTTCCACTGAAAGTCAAGATTATAGTTGAGAGGAAAATTAAGATCCAAAACTTGTATGCCGATTTTTGAATTAGGCATAAACAAAACAAAAATCAATTTTGGAATTTCAGAAGAAAATCAACGATGGCTTTACAGTGGGGGAGCATTCTGGTGTAATTTTGTGGTGGTCCATAGGTGGGAAGGGATTGGTGAACTTGTGGTTTAGAGAGAGAACAACTAATCGAGTTATTTTTGTTGCTTATTTTTCCCTTTTCCTGGTCTATGCGCAGATAAATTCTAGTAATTTTGACTTATTTCTGGTGGTGTGGTGGTGTAATGGTGCTGGCGTTAAAGCTGTGAGTGACGAGTTGATGTGGTGTATTTGGGCGGCATTGAAAAACAATGGTGGGGTTGGCTTATCTGTAAAAGGCCATGAAGAAGAAAAGGAAAATTATAAAATTAAAATTTTGATAAATTTGTTGAAAAAAGTGGGATCCACAAATTATACATGTCAAGAAATAACTAGTCCTAGAATATGACGTGTTATAATGTCAGCGCATTTGATATACACGCTCCCTTTGAGAGGTTTATTAGTTCACAAATGTATGAGTTGAGGTGTTCAAATGCGAAAGTTATAAGTTCCTTTACCGGGTTGGCAATCAGGTGCAAGTTTAAGTGGTAAGGAGGCCATTTTTCCTTAATTAATTAATAATTAATATTTTACGACTGAATCGGTCGCAAATGCAGAATTTCTGAAATTATTAGTTAATTAATAATTCAATATTTTCGACTGTTTCAGTCGGAATAATTAATTAAAAATTAATTTTATTTTTAAACTTTCCGACGAATACGGTCGAAACTTTTAATTTGTATTTGTTTTTTTATTTCTGGTCAGCGACTGAATCAGTCACAAAATTAGCGACTGATTCAGTTGCAAATTGCTTAAATTCAAATGTCCTGTATTATTTAATTTGCGACTGAATCCGTCGCAAAATTTTGACTGATTTTGTCGCAAATATATTGTGACCACGTGTTTTCCGACTGACAATTTTCAGTCGGAAATCCATTGGAAAAACACGATTTCCAACCAATTTCTGACTGATTTGACGGTCGCAAATTTGCTGTTTTTAGTAGTGCGAGTACCTGAGCATTTATACCGGAATACAGTCTACTACAAAGTCTAAGGAGTAGGAACTGAAATACAAATTAAGATAAGGAAGGAGAGTCAAGGCCTGCGAACGCCATGCAGCTACCTCAATAATCTCTGAGATCCTGACTCCTCAATCAGCAGCCGCCATGACTGAAAGCAACTGGATCTGCACACGAGGTGCAGGGTGTAGCGTGAGTACAACCAACTCAATAAGTAACAAACCCAATCTTTGGACTGAAAGGTAGTGAGAACTCAACCTGCACAGTTCAAAATAGAAATAAAAGTGCAGAAACATAGGCATGCTTTCAAGTTCAATAAATAGCTCAGAATAGTAAAGTAGATCAAATCTGAATGATATGAAGAATATAACTCCTCTACTTCTACATGCCAATGCATATGCTATAGTGATGCACCATGCTGACAACCTCATGTGCTCACACTCTCAAAAGCTCAATCCCTCGGTACAGTATATGGCCCATATGGCCCAGGGAAGATCCATCCCGGAATATATATGTCACGCCCCAACCTCAGGGAGCGGGACCGACGCTCAACCGAGTGAACCCAATTGAGCAAGCCCATTGGACACTTTCTACCTACCTCACTTATGATCAAGAGGAGGCATGTTTTCAATTATTAAACAATAGGAAGATCATGTCAACATTACCAAATCGTTTCATTAGTTACGTCATAGTTATGTTCCAAAATATACACATACTTATGATTGAGTGAAACAGGAGTCTAAAACACAACATAAACCGTTGACCTTTGCAACACCCATATACAACCCATATGGTGTCTACGGAGCCTCTAAATATATTACAAAAGACTAGTACAAAAGTGCCGGCAACAAGGCCCCGGCTATACCTCAAGTACAATGCATAAGGAACCAAAAGATGTAAGACCCCGAAATGAAATGGGGCTCATCAAGACTGCTGGGGGGAGGAGGTACTACTAACGCTGATCAGCACTGCCTGCTATGGAACCACCTGCATCCGTTTAAGACGCAGTGCCCTCGGCAAAAGGGACGTTAGTACCGTTGGATGGTACTAGTATGTATAACTAAACACCATCTCATTAGAAGAACAATAATACAAGAAGAAATAATCATGAAATCAATGGAAACCTTAAACAGCACCACAACATCAATTTAAGGATCACATAAGCTTTCAAGTAATTTTCATAGCTTTAGATTGAGACATCTTAAATGTTCATACACCATTATCCACGATACCACCGCATTCTTACGCGGAGTCCGATCACGACCCAATCGGCTAGGTCGTCTCATTTGAGACATCAACCACAATCATGAATTCATTCTCAAATTCCAGTTTCAATTTCCAGCACAAGTACCACCATGTGTGCGGCATGGTGTCCGATCACGGCCCGATCGGCTAGACCGTCTCGCCCGAGATATTACCATTTTCTATCAATTTTCTCATTTTATATTTCTTTCACGTCTTTCAGTTCATCGGCACTAGTGGCCACAATTGTTATATCATGCCTTGGCCCTTGGCCGTAATTCGTAGTTCATACTCATTTCTGTAAATCTCAAGCATTATCATCATTCTCAACAACAAGCCTTTCAATTCAAGATATTAGGTACACACGTGAGCGATTTTAAGTCTTAGGCATATAGAGATTTTCACATACTTTGGCATAACATTCTTTATTCAAAACTCAACTTGAGGTCTAGGCATTTTTAGCACATATTATATACCTTTAACACATCCTCAAATGACAAGATAACATAATGAAAGCATTGAAACACATATTGCACATATATTTTGCAACCCAAGCACATTTAAATTAGCAATTTCTATAACGATCAATTTGGGACTTAGACCGATTGCATGGACACCATGGGGTTCAGTTCTAAGAAGAGGGGGTTTTAGCCATACATTCCTCAATCGAGCTTTCCTTAATTCCTACAATAATTCTGGAACACTTAGCACCTTCAATCTATTTTAGGAGTATAACAAGTTGAATAAAAAATTAGAAGGATGATCAAGATTCTAGCTCATTTGAGCACATTATCATACACTAGGTGGGCATTATATTCTTAAGACCTTTTTTGTGAAAGATTCCTTCATCCTACACCCCATTCTTCATCATTTTTAGCTCACAATCTCCCTAAACTCTTTTGTAACACATGCATGCAAGATAATCACTCTTATCCCCATGAATTACCTTTCTAGTGGCCCATTCTAGTTGAATTTTGATATTAAGAATTTTGGTGATAGAATCTTACCTCTTAGGAAGAAGACCTAGGTTCCTCTCTTGACAATCTTCAAGGTTTAAACAAGAATTGAGGAGTAATTTTGATGAAGAACACTTTCTCCCTCTAAGACTCCCTCTCTCACTCTAAGAGTACCAGAAAATAGGCTCAAAATGAAGTATGGCATGAGATATATCGACATAGGATCGGGTCTAAAAATTAGAAACCTGGGGCCCCGACACGGATTTGGGGTCGCATATGCGACCACATAAAGGTTATGCGGTCCGCGAAATGACCGCGAAAAGTGGCCCTCAGGGACCTGAATTTTTTGCTTCGGTCTGCGACCATTATGCGGTCCGCAGACCTGTTCTGCGGTCGCATAATGCGCCGCAGAACGTCCCTTCGCAAAAGTCCAAGGATGCTTATGTGACAAAAGTGCGGCCCGCGAAATGGTTATGCGGTCGCATAATTGGCCGCGAAACTGACCTTTAATTTGGCCCAAAAGACTGTCTCACTCTGCGGCCATTCTGCGGCCCGCAGAGTGATTATGCAGCTGCATAATGAGCCGCATAAACGCCCACTTGTGCAAAACATTTTCCTTTAACTCTGAAGCGCGTTGTTCATTCAAAAGGTCCGAACCGCTTGCCGCGAAGAATTTCTACTATTATTATTATTATCCTCTATGCCTACTTGTGCATCACGGAATCCGGGTTTTAAGAAAAATTTACGGGGCCTTACAATATACATCACTGACCATCAGTCACCTAGTACCGAGTAAGGCCAATCCAGCCCGTGGAGAAGATCCATCTCCAGGTATATAATGATTCAGACAAGGTCCATGTCCAAGGAAGATCCATCCCTCAATAATATCAATCCTGCATACTAGGGGTGTGTGCAGACTTCGGAGGGGCTCCTTCAGCCCAAGCACTATCATAAATCAGTATAACCGTCGCGGCGTGCATACCGATCCCATAAATGTCACTCATAATCAGGCCCTCAGCCTTACTCAGTCATCACTCTCTCCAGTCTCACTCACGGGCTCACAAATGCCATGAAACTAGCCCGAACATGATGATATGATGTATCGACAATTAACAACAGAGACCGAGATATGATATGAAATGAATGAACATGACTGAGTGCGAAATATCAATGAGATTAGTAAGTCAACAGCAAGAAACGACCATTATGGGTCCCAACAATACTAGTATATAGCCTAAACATGATCCTTAGTATGATTGACAACTCAGTTATTTTATCACATAGTGAAGACACGGATATCAACAAGATAGGACCACTTTACAGTTCCACGGAATCGATCAGGTCCCAATTCACACGGTGCACACCTGCACGCCCATCACTTGGTATGTGCGTCACCTCAATACCAATCACATAACACATAATTCGGGGTTTCGAACCCTTAGAACCAAGTTTGAAAGTGTTACTTACCTCAATCCGGACAAAACTCTACTCCAACACGCCTTTGCCTCGCAAATCGGTCTCCAAACGTCCCGAATCTAGCCACAAGCAGTACAATACAATCAATATGGGCTAAAGGAATCAATTCCACAAGAAAACTACGAAATTACAAGCCAAAATCCGAAGTTGGCCAAAAGCTGGCCCCCGGGCCCACGTCTCGAAATCCAACAAGAGTCACAAAACCCAAAAGCACATTCACACACGAGTCCAACCATACAATTTTTATCAAAATCCAACACCAAATCGTCACATAAAACCCCCAAATCCACTCTCCAGATGCCTAGCCTCAAACCCCCAAATTTCAACTCAAAACCACACATTCTAGGTGGGAAAAACAATGGGGAAACAAGATTATTGATCAAAAACGAGTACAAGAAGCTTACCTCAAGAATCCCCTCAAAAATCCTCTCCAAAATGGCCTAAGACCGAGTCCAGAATCTTGAAATGAAGCCAAAATTGCAAACCCTTGTTTTTAAACATTCTGCCCAGGCTTTTCGCACATGCGGCCACGTTTCCGTACCTCCGGAACTGATTTTTGCAGTAAATTCTCCACTTTTACTAAAGCCACTTAAGTTACCCAAGTCCGCATCTGCGCTCCAGGTTTCGCACCTGCGGAGGCGCTTCTGCAGCCATCAATCTGCTTCTTCAGAGACTGCCCCTTACCTCAACTCTGCATCTGCGGAGCCTCGCTCGCACCTGCGGGCTCGTAGATACGGTTAGCCCCTCGCACCTGTGCCCTGCCCAGCCCAGCCCAGCTCTGCTCGTGCGATGGAAAGCTTGTTTTTGTGAGCTCGCACCTGCAATGAGACTTCCACAGGTGCGTTTACACCAGTTGTGTCCAAACTTCAGCAGTTCCTCAAATCAAACTCCAAGTCTGTTAACCACCCGAAATCAACCCGAGGCCTCTTTTTATCTCTCTGGATCCCTCCTTTGAAGGAATGTCAATGTGTTCAATGGAAGCTGGAGCCTTTGAGGTCTCAACACCCTGTGCCTCCGGAGCTGTCATAGTGTTTGTGAAATTGAACTCCAAGCCCGGCAACAGCGCCAAAATTTGATACGCTCAAATTACACTTAAATAAATAGTGTAAGGCGGTCAAAGTCAAATATAATAATCCAACAAGGTTGGGGTCGAATCCCACAGGGAATATGTGTGAAAAGGTTATTTGAATAGTCTGAAACTTGACTTAAGTCGTAATTCTACTCCTTTAGCTTAACAAGAGAATGATATAATTGTGATTAAACAAGATAACTATTTTGTTGTGAGAATGTAATTAATTTGATTAAGGAAACCAAGGTTGCGTCCCCATCAATGAAATGTAATGCTTTCGGTGTTAATATGATATATTTCTAATGGAAGGTCCTTTGATATGCAAATGGTTTCCAAATGACTACCCAATATTTTCCAATAGTTGGGTAGTAATTTCTCTTTATGATTTTCCCAAATATAAAAGAGTTGCAACTAACAATAACCAATTTATGCCAAGTAGAACCCACTTATTCCTAAGCAATTCTATTAAACAAGGTTTAAAGCCTTGAGTTCTTGCTATTCACTTCTACAAAACCCAAACCCACTTTTCCAAGTAAAGATAGAGTAAAATGGGATAAGCCAATGTTTGCAACAACCAACTATAAATAAAGCATAAGAAATGAATAAATATCAACCAACCATTATATATATATTCAATGTTAAACGCCCAATAACATTACACCCATTTAGGGTCCACAACCTTAGTATTTAAAACTAGCTACTCATACTAGAATACAAAAACAAAGCAATAAATAAAGTCATAAAGCTTACAAAAGTGCAAGATTCTCTCTTCAAAAGCTTCCAAAATAACGGTGTAGTCAATGCCTTCAATGTAGTCCCTTTTTCAGACTCAATGACCCACAAAAACCCTAGTAAACCTATTTATAGTTGACTAAAAGTCGGGGTCAAAATTGGACAAAAATACCTCTGCAGAGCCCTTCTGCGACCGCATAGTTGACAATTGCATCGCAGAATTTCAGATCTTCAAGCCCAGCTTCGACCGCATTTCCATTATGCGGTCCGCATATCAGTTATGCGACCGTATTTTCCATTGCAGAAGTGCTACGCAGGTTCTTCAATTTCAGTTGTGCGGTCATTATGCGGTCTGCAGAAGTATTATGCGACCGCATAATGGACTGCACATTCTTCTCTTCAGTTGGTCAAAACAGCTGCTTCAATTTGCGGTGATTATGCGATCCGCATATTACTTCTGTGGTTGCATACTTGCAGCATTCCTACTCTTTTGTGGCTTTTTGACTTCTTTTCCATATTTTTGGGTCTTTAAGTCTCATGCACTACAAAACACCAATACTTTATAAGAATTAACTATAAATGCATTGAAAGACGAGCTAATGTCTATGTAATTGGTATCAAAAGTGTCGAAATTCTACGGCACATCAATACCCCCAACTTAAACTCTTGCTTATCCTCAAGCAACTAAAACAAAATTATCCTATCCTATACTACTTCTATTTCCGACATGTCACAAAACAGTAGTGACTGTAGATGGTTTTGACTGCCAGCTAACAGGCATGTAACTTCTTTTATTTACCCTTCATGGAGGACAACTATCATTTAACAATTCGGCTAATCAACATGTGAACTTCGAGCCTCAACCAAAATGACAAAATGCTACTCACAGCTAAGTGTGCACTTGTATTCTACTTCAAGAACCTAACTTCTGCTAAATCTTGCAATTCATGTGCGCTCACAACAAAGAAAATCCCCAACTCACACATATGTACAGGGGATGCAATCAAAACACTCTTGCACTCTGAACGAAAGCTACACGCTGCAAGTATCAGTCCATATGCTTGCCCGTATTTTAACTTGCTGCTATCTCAGGAATGATTGGTTGTAGATCACCAAGGACTTTTCAAGGGTTGTAATGTAGGCTTCGCGACGGGTTGGATGAATATTTGGGAATGTAGTGGCTATACCCTCCTTGAACTCTACATACATTTTGCTTCTTTACTACATAGCATTTATTGACCTCGAGTTACCGACATAGAACCGCCTCACAGTATTTCTTCAGTTTCGACAAGACTCCACTCTTTTTCCCTTCTCTATTTTTTACAATTGCTTTTCATTTTGGAGCTTGAGTTTCTTTATATATACAACTTTGAGGTTGTTGTTTTTTTTTCTTCTACACATAGTAGTAAACCTTACCTATTTCCACTTTGTACCGGCACCCCCAACTTAGGCTTTTAGCCTCATTCTTACTCGTTCACGGAGGGATGGGTTCGAAAGAAGGAATTATCTCACAAAAGGAGTAAAAGTTTGTAATGTGGCTGCCAATAAAAGGTTAAAGGCTCAACGGTGGTAACTAGGGTAATTGATGTACCAGGGAGGTCAATTTGGTCAAAACTAGCTAGTAGTCACAAAAAGAGCCTAAGATCATTTCAGCACCCAATCATTAACCTGAGAGTTGCACTAAGAAACCAACCGGGCAAGTTCTAGACATCACAAGTTAAGCATATGCATTATTTATACAAATCCTCACTCACTCACAACGCATGAACTGTTCAACTCAACATAGTTTCAGCCCTCAAGTGAATGCAAGGCAACTCAAAACTAATATATATATATATATATATATATATATATATATATATATATATATATATATATATATATATAT
>NW_017670306.1:76263-111382 GCF_001879085.1 Nicotiana attenuata
ATATATATATATATATATATATATATATATATATATATATATATATATATATATATATATATATATATAAGATTCTGAGTAAGCATAAAGTCAAAGAGCGAGCCTCAAGTTCACAAGAATGACTAACCATTACAATTTTTTTTAGATATATACAAAAGAAGGAAGGATACCATTTATTTACAAAAATTCATTACATGCTTGAAGCTAGAACAATCAACATCGAACAAGTCAAAACATTTCATGCTACTGCCGTGGTTCAACTATTACACCCTTGGAAAAGAACCCGGCGAAGAAAAACCAAGGGGAATTCATTGCTAACTATCAATCTATACTACTAGTGTAAAGAGTTTATGTACATTTTCACACAAAATATGCCCACCCCCAACAAAAAAGCATGTATTGTCCCCAATGCACAGAGAATGTAAAAGCGAAGCTTAGGGACTTCCTGGGGCGCACTAGGCGCTCGGAGGGGCTGAAGCATCCGGGGCAGCTGTGGAGTCAACTGCTAGTACTGTGGCAGCAACAGGTGGAACCTCGGACTGTATAGTCATCTCTAAGGCTGGAGCAGGAAGCTCCACCTTCTGTGAGGCTGGGTATGGGACCTGGGAGCTGCTAGCCTCTCTCAGTGAAGGCTGAGTGGTTGATGGATGTGCCTTGGCGACCATGTCTGCAAGAGAATGTGCAATTGATGTCTGCGTGGCTGCTTCCTCTTCGTCCTGGGCATTTGTAGAAGCAGCCACTTGCTTACCCTTGTTGTCCCGATGACCCTCAGTCTCTTCTACCAATGCATCCTTATCGGTTTCCTCATCTTCAGTATCTCCCTCATCAGACTCCCCTTTCTTCTCTCCTGATCCCTCCCCTGAAGGAATGTCAATGTGTACAATGGAAGCTGGAGCCTTTGAGGTCTCAACACCCTTTGCCTCCGGAGCTGTCATAGTGTTTGTGAAATCGAACTCCAAGCCCGGCAACTGCGCCAAAATTTGATACGCTCAAATTATACTTAAATAAATAGTGTAAGGCGGTCCGAGTCAAATATAATAACCCAACAAGGTTGGGGTCGAATCCCACAGGGAATAGGTGCGAAAAGGTTACTTGAATAGTGTGAAACTTGACTTAAGTCGTAATTCTACTCCTTTATCGTAACACCAGAATGATATAATTGTGATTTAACAAGATAACTATTTTCTTGTGAGAATATAATTTATTTGATTAAGGAAACCAAGGTTGCGTCCCCATCAATAAAATGTAGTGCTATCAGTGTTAATATGATATATTTCTAATGGAAGGTCCTTTGATATGCAAATGGTTTCTAAATCACTACCCAATATTTTCCAATAGTTGGGTAGTATTTTCTCTTTATGATTTTCCCAAATATAAAAGATTTACAATTAAGAATAACCAATTTATGCCAAGTAGAACCCACTTATTCCTAAGCGATTCTGTTAAACAAGGTTTAAAGCCTTGAGTTCTTGCTATTCCCTTCTACCAAACCCAAACCCATTTTTCCAAGTAAAGATAGAGTAAAATGGGATAAGCCAATGTGTGCAACAACCAACTATATAAAGCATAAGAAATGAATAAATATCAACCAACCATTATATATATTCAATGTTAAACACCCATTAACATTACACCTATTTAGGGTCTACAACCTTAGTATTTAAAACTAGCGGCTCATACTAGAATACAAAAATAATGCAATAAATAAAGACATAAAGCTTGCAAAAGTGCAAGATTCTTTCTTAAAAAACTTCCAAAATAATGGTGTATTCAATGCCTTCAATATAGTCCCTTTTTGAGACTCAATGACCCACAAAAACCCAAGTAAATCTATTTATAGTGGACTAAAAATCGGGGTCAAGATTGGACAAAAATGCCCTTACAGAGCCCTTCTGCGACCGCATAATGGTCGCAGACCATGTATGTGGTCCGCATAGTTGACAATTGCATCGCAGAATTTCAGATCTTCAAGCCCAGATTCCACCGCATTTCCATTATGCGGTCCGCATATCAGTTATGCGACCGCATTTTCCATTGCAGAAGTGCTACGCAGGTTCTTCAATTTCAGTTGTGCGGTCATTATGCGGTTCACAGAAGTATTATGCGGCCGCATAATGGACCGCTCATTCTTCTCTTCAGTTGGTCAAAACAGTTACTTCGATTTGCGGTGATTATGTGATCCGCATATTACTTCTGCGGTGGCATACTTGCAACATTCCTACTCTTTTGTGGCTTTTTGACTTCTTTTCCATATTTTTGGGTCTTCAAGTCTCATGCACTACAAAAAACCAAAACTTTATAAGAATTAACTACAAATGCATTGAAAGACGAGGTAAAGTCTATATAATTGGTATCAAAAGTGCCGAAATTCTACGGCACATCAAAGACACCATAGAGATAGTGCCTTCAAATCTTCAACGCATAAACAATGGCAACAAAATCCAAATCATGAACAGGATAGTTCTTCTCATGAGGCTTCAACTGGAATAAAGCATAAGCAACCACTCTACCCTCATGCATCAAATCACGCCCAATACCGATTCGAGAAGCATCACAATATACTGTATAAGAACCAGAAGTTGATGGTAGAACTGGAACAGGAGCTGTGGTCAAGGCAGTCTTGAGCTTCTAAAAGCTCTCATCAAACTCATCCAACCACCTTAAAGGAGCACCCTTTTGGGTCAATTTGTTCAAGGGCGATGCAATAGACGAGAAACCCTGCATGAAACGACGATAATAACCGGCCAAACCAAGAAAACTCTGAATCTCCGTAGTTGAGGACGGTCTGGGCCAACTCTGAACCGCCTCTATCTTCTTCGGATCGACCTGAATACCCTCCCTGGACACCACGTGCCCCAAGAACACCACTGAATTGAGCCAAAACTCACACTTGGAGAACTTGGCATAAAGCTTCTCCTCCCTCAACCGCTGCAAAACAATCCTTAAATGTTGGGCATGCTCCTCATGGCTACGAGAGTACACCAGGATATCATCAATGAACACTATAAAAAACGAGTCAAGATAAGGATAGAACACACAGTTCATCAGATGCATGAACGTTGCTGGGGCGTTGGCCAGCCCAAAAGACATCATAAAGAACTCATAATGAAAGCTGTCTTAAGAATATCCGAGTCCCGAATATTCAACTGGTGATACCCTGACCTGATCAAATCAATCTTGGAGAATACCCCCGCTCCCTGAAGTTGGTAAAATAGATCATCAACGTGCGACAAAGGATACTTGTTCTTGATTGTGACTTTTTTCAACTGCCTATAGTCAATGCACATTCTCATAGTACCATCCTTCTTCTTCACAAACAGAACATGTACACCCCAAGGTGACATACTCGGCCTAATAAACCCCTTCTCTAGGAGTTCCTGAAGCTGCTTCTTCAACTCCTTCGGTGCCATACGGTACGGAGGAATAGAAATGGGCTGAGTGCCCGGCACCAAGTCAATACCAAAGTCAATATCCCTAACGGGCGGCATGACCGGCAGGTCTACAAGAAACACATCCGGAAAATCTCGCACCACCTGAACAGAATTAATAGTAGGGGTATCAGCACCAACATCCCTCACAAAGGCCAAATAAGATAAACAGCCCTTCCCAACCATCCGCTGGGCCTTTAAGTATGAAATCACTCTACTGGGAACATAGTCTAGAGAACCTCGCCACTCAATCCGTGCAACCTCGGCATCGCTAACATCACGGTTTTAGCGTGACAATCCAAAATAGCATGACAAGAAGACAACCAATCCATACCCAAGATCTCTTCAAAATTGACCATACTAAGCAGCAAGAGATCAACTCTGGTCTCCAATCCCCCAATATTCACTACACACGGTCCACAATAATAGTATCGCCCACCGGCGTAGATACATGAATAGATGAAACTAAAGACTCACGCGGCATATCCAGATAATGAGCAAAATACAATGATACATATGAATAGGTGGAACCAGGTCTAATAATACAGAAGCATCCTGGTGACATACTGAGACAATACCTGTGATCATTGTGTTTGAAGCAATAACACTGGTCTGGCAGGGAGTGCATAGAATTAGGCCTAGCCGCCACCTGATCGGCCTCCTCTCTAGGGCGACCCCTAGCTAACTGAGCTCCACCCCAAAGTGTCACGACCCCAAATCCCCTGGTCGTGATGGCGCCTATCACAGAACTAGGCCAGCCGAAACAACACGAACAATACAGAAGATCTTTTGTAAACATTGTATTTTTCTAAAACAGATTAAACCTCAAATCTTTCATATTAATATGTATCAACAGAAATACGTGGAATCAGCACACAAGGTGCAGGGAGTAATGTGAGTACGCCAACCCAGTAAGTAATAAAAGTAAATAATGACTGAGCAATAAGAAATCACGTAAACCACATCATAGCACCACAGTGGTTACAGTATGTTTCCAAAACAGGATACAAATCAAATCATCTCGTTAAAACTCCGATTCCAGTAAAAATTGTTCAAAATATTTGTTTAACATTTTCTATAGAGACTCAGTATAAAGATGAGTGAAATCGGTAATTTAATTCAACATGTTCAATATAGACTCACTTTAAGGAGAAGTGAAATCAGTAATTTCATAAAAACAAGCCCCTCGGGAAAAGCATCACTCATATATATATAGCCACTCGGGCAAGCCTCTCAGTCACTCGAGAATCAACTCTCATCAATCAGCGCTCACACTCAGCACTCACGCTCAATAGGTACCTTATAATAACCGCTGCGGCTTGCAGCCCGATCCATATATCGCTGCGGCGTGCAGCCCGATCCATATATATAGTCGACTGCGCTCACTGGGGGTGTGCAGACTCTGGAGGGGCTCCTACAGCCCAAGCGCTATATCGCTGCGGCGTGCAGCCCGATCCAATATATCGCTGCAGCGTGCAGCCCGATCCATATACATATCAATATCGCTGCAGCGTGCAGCCCGATTCATAAATATATATAATATCGCTGCGGCGTGCAACCCGATCCATAAATATATATATTATAATCCTCACCACCAGGCCCTCGGCCTCTCTCAGTCATCAACCTCACAATCAGACCCTCGGTCCCTCTCAGTCATCGGCCTCACAAGCCACTTGGGCTATCAGTAGAACAGGGTGCTCAGCCTAAACAAACTTTCATATATTTAAAACAGAGTATTAAAAACTGAATCAAAAGTAAACAGGTAAAAATCATGACTGAGGATATGCTTTCAAATCAAACAGTGCGAGGAAACAGTAGCAAAAAGCCCTTAAGGGTCCAAACGGTTGGCACAAGGCCCAGATATGGCATTCAGCCCAAAACATAGTAATATTTTCCAGAACACAATGATATCAAACAATTTTCAATCAAATACGCGACTTAACAGTCGCACGGGATGGACCAAGTCACAATCCTCAACAGTGCACGACCCCACGCTCGTCATCTAGCGTGTGTATCACCTTAAAGTAGCACAACGATGTGAAATCCGGGGTTTCATACCCTCAGGACAACATTTACAATCATTACTTACCTCGATCCGGACGAACACCAACACCGCGATGCCCTTGCCGCTCGACTCGGCCTCAAATCAGCTCGAATCTATCCAAAATCAGAATCATAACATCAATACATGCCAAATGGACAAAGCCCACGCGAAAATTATCAAATTAAACTCAAAATCTCAAAATTGGCAAAACCCGGCCCCCAGGCCCACGTCTCGGAATCCAATAAAAATCACATCAATAGAATCCTTATCCTCCCACGAGTCTATACATATCAAGAACATCAAAATCGGACCCCAAACGGCCCCTCAAATCCCTAATTAAAGTCTCAAGTTCCAAGCCCTAAATTCCCAATTCTTTCTCCAATTTTTCCAAAAATTTCATGATTAAACAATGGAATAATCACCATAAACACAAGATACAAGCCCAGGTAGCATACCTCTCTGAAACCACTTGTTTCCCTCTTGAAATCACAGCTTGGAGCTCCAAAATCGACCAAAAATTGTGGAAGAACGACCAAAATTCGCGAAGGAATGCTTATATAGTTTCTACCAAGGGATTCCGCACCTGCGATCCCATAAGCGCATCTGCGCTTCCGCTTTTGCGAAAAAATATCCGCTTCTGCGGATTTCACTTGCCTCACCAGGTCTCGCATCTGCGGCTGCTTCACCGCTTCTGCGGCATCGCAGATGTGGTTTTCCAAGCCGCACCTGCGGTCCTACACGCACCTGTGCCTCTCTTCCGCTCTTGCGGAGCTCGCACCTGCGGTCCCCAATCCGCAGGTGCGGATATGACAGAAGTAGCAATGCCAGCTACAATTTCCCAAGTTCAAACCCTCCGAAAACTATCCGAAATCATCCAGAGGCCCCCGGGACCTCAACCAAAAATATGAACAAGTCTTATACCACTATTCAAACTTGTACCAACCTTCGGAACACCTAAAACAACATCGAATCACCCTCGGATTCAAGCCTAAGGATTCAAAAACCTCCAAAATCCGCAAACGATCAAAAATTCTATCAAACCTCATCCGAATGACCTAAAATTTTGCACACACGTCACAAATGACACAACGGACCTACTCCAATTTCCGGAATTCCATTCCGACTCCGATATCAAAATTTCCACTACCAACTGGAAAACACCAAAATTCCAATTTCGCCAATTCAAGCCTAAATCTACCACGGACCTCCAAAATACATTCCGAACACGCTCCTAAGTCCAAAATCACCCGACGGAGCTAACCAAATCATAAAAATCCAAATCCGAGATCGATTACTAAAAAGTCAAGACTGAGTCAAACCTTTCAGATTTAAAGCTTCAAGCTGAGAACCATTCTTCCATATCCATTCCGATTAACCTGAAACCACAACCCATGGTTTACATAAGTCACAATACATAACACGGGGCTAGTCATGCCCGAGAACTGGCGAGCGAAGTGCAAATGCTCAAAACGACCGGTCGGGTCATTACATGAAGTAACAGGTGCTGAAGTCGTAGGTTGACTCCTCTACTGAGCTGAACCTCCTGAGAGGCGGGGATAATGCCTCTTGATATGAACCAAATCTCCATACTCAAAGCAACCTCTCCCTGTGAATAGCGATGGGGACTGACATAGATGAACCCTGAGCTGATGGTGCATGAGACGAACTCTGAGATGGAAGAGCACTGAGAGATGAGTGACCTTGCTAAGAACTGTATGAACCATGGCTAGATGATGCACCACGGTGAACTGGACGAGCCATCTGAGTATGCCTATAGGGAGGACCCCTGCCGTGGTATAACTGACCTCCAGAAGGAACACCACTAAAACCACATGATCCACGAGACCTCTTGGCCTCCCTCTCAACCCGCTCCTAGCTGTGGACCTTCTCTATCTACCGAGAAATGTCAACAACCTCATCGAAAGTAGCACTAGATACCCTCTCTCTAGTCATAAGCACCCGCAACTGAAATGTGAGGCCATGAATGAACCACCTGATCCTCTCCCTATCAGTGGGGACCAACAAAATTGCATGACGGACCAACTCAGAAAACCTCATCTCGTGCTGCGTCACAGTCATATCATGCTAACGTAACTGCTCAAACTGTCTATGCAGCTCCTCTCTGCGAGACTATGGTACGTACTTCTCCAAAAAGAGAACGGAGAACTACTTCCATGTAAGTGGCGCTGCACCAATCGGTCTACGCCTCTCATAAGCCTCCCACCAACTGAAGGCAGCCCCAGAAAATTGAAAAGTAGTGAACGAGACCCTACTGGTCTCCAGAATACCTGCTGTACGGAGAATCTTCTAACACTTGTCCAAGAAACCCTAGGCATCCTCCAAATTTGTCCCGCTGAAAGATGGAGGTTGTAGTCTACCAAACCTCTCTAGTCTCCGCTGCTCATCATCAATCATAAAAGGAACCACATGGTCCTGAGCAGCTGCCACCGACTGGGCTGGTAGTGCCCCCGGTGTCTGGAGTCCTTGCATCACCTGCTCTGGTGTACGGGCGGCGAGAGTCTGAGTACCTCCACTAGCCTGAGAAGTGGATGCTGCAGCCGGAACAGAGACCGCCTGAGCAAGACTGGTGCACACGGTTAGAATCTGAGCTAAGGCCTCCTAAAGGCCTGGAATCACAATGGGCACAATTGTTGCCTGAGCTGGCCCCACTGGCGCATCCACAACTAGGACCTGCTCCTGAACTAGGCAACTGGTGGATCTGCAGCTGCTGCCCTAGATGCTGTACGAACTGCACCTCTGCCTCTACCGCGACCTCGGCCTCTCACGACCTTGACTGGTGGTACTGGTGGTTGTCCATCCTGCCTAGTAGTATGTGTCCTCACCATTTGTGAGAGAATAGAATAACAGAAGTTTAGTTACCAAAATCAACAGATTCGCACGACAAGAATTCAAGAATGTGAAATTTCCTAAGGGCTCGGCAACCTCTCGAAGATAAGTACAGATGTCTCTATACCGATCCGCAAGACTCTACTAAACCTGTTCATGACTCGTGAGACCTATCTAACCTAGGCTCTAATACCAACTTGTCACGACCCAAAATCAACCGTCGTGATGGCGCCTATCGTGGAACTAGGCAAGCCACTACTCAACCATCTCAACATAGTAAAAGCTTTAAAAATATTTATGGAAGCAATTAATATTTAAGAAAAACTTTTTTGAAACAAAAATAAATCCGTAACACAATACAATCTATCCCAAAACTGGGGTGTCACCGAGTACATGAGCATCTATATCGGAATATAGTTTACTACAAAGTCTAAGGAATAAGAACTCAAATACAAATAAAGATAACAAAGAAGAGTCAAGGCATACGAACGCCATGCAGCTACCTTGATAGTCTCCGAGTTCAATCAGTAGCCGCCGTGACTGGAAGCACCTGGATCTGCACACGAGGTGCATGGTGTAGTGTGAGTAAAACCAACTCAATAAGTAACAAATCCATCCTTTGGACTGAAAGGTAGTGACGAACTCAACCGGCACAGTTCAGAATAAAAATAATAGTGCAGAAACGTAGGCATGCTTTCAAGTTCAATAAATAGCTCAGAACCGTAAACTAGATCAAATTTGAATGATATGAAGAATATAACTCATCTACTTCTACATGCCAATGCACATGTTATATGTGATGCACCATGCTGACAGCCTCATGTGCTCACACTCTCCAAGGCTCAATCCCTCGATACTGTAAATGGCCCATATGGCCCAGCGAAGATCCATCCCAGAATATATACATCACTGACCATCAATCACCCAGTACCGAGTAGGGCCAATCCAGTCCATGGAGAAGATCCATCTCTAGGTATATAATGCTTCGGACAAGATCTATGTCCAGGGAAGATCCATCCCTCAATAATATCAACCACGCTTACTAGGGGTGTTGCAGACTTCGGAGGGGCTCCTTCAGCCCAAGCATTATCATAAATCAGTATAACCGCTGCAGCGTGCAGCCCGATCCCACAAATGTCACTCACAATCAGGCCCTCAGCCTCACTCAGTCATCAATCTCTCCAGTCTCACTCAGGAGCTCACAAATGTCATGAAACTAGCCCGAACATGATGATATGATGTATCAACAATTAACAACAGAGATTGAGATATGATATGAAATGAATGAGCATGACTGAGTGCGAAATATTAATGAGATTAGTAAGTCAACAGCAAGAAACGACCACTATGGGTCCCAACAGTACCAGCATATAGCCTAAACATGATCTCTAGCATGATTTACAGCTCCGTTATTTTATCACATAGTGAAAATACGGATATCAACAAGATAGGACCAATTTACAGTGCCATGGAATCGATCAGGTCCCAATTCACAGGGTACACGCCGCACGCCCGTCACTTGGCATGACCGTCACCTCAATACCAATCACATAACACATAATTTGGGGTTTCAAACCCTCAGAACCAAGTTTGAAAGTTTTTACTTACCTCAATCCGGGCAAAACTCTACTCCAACACGCCTTTGCCTCGCAAATCGGTCTCCAAACGTCCTGAATCTAGCCCCTTGCACCTGCGCCCTGCCCAGGCCAGCCCAGCTCCACTCCTGTAATGGAAAGCTCGCTTCTGCGAGCTCACACTTGCGATGAGACTTCCGCAGGTGCGATTACACCAGCTGAGTCCAAACTTTAACAGTTCCTCAAAATCAAATTCCAAGTTCGTTAACCACCTGAAATCAACCCGAGGCCTTCGGGACCTCAACCAAACATACCAACAAGTCTTATAACCCAATACAAACTTAGTCGAACCCTCAAATCACCTCAAACAACATCAAAAATACGAATTGCACACAGATTCAAACCTAATGAACTTTGAAATTTCCAAATTATACAAACAACGTCAAAACCTATCAAATGACGTCCGATTGACCTCAAAATTGCACACTAGTCAGAAATGACCCCCACAAACCTATTCCAACTTCCAGAAATCCAATCCGACCCCAAATATCAAAAAGTCCACTCCCGATCAAACTTTCCAAAATTCCAACTTTTGTCATTTCAAGCCTAATTCTACTACAGACCTCCAAATCACAATCCGGACACGCTTCTAAGTCCACAATCACCCAACAGAGCTAACGGAACCATCAAAATTAAAATCCGAGGTCGTTTACATATAAGTCAACATCTAGTCAACTTCCCAACTTAAGCTTTCAATTAAGAGACTAAGTGTCTCAATTCACTTTGAAATCTCCCCGACCTGAACCAACTAATCTGGCCAGTTATATAACAGTTGTAGAGCACAAAAGGAGCAGTAAATAGGGGAACGAAGATACAATTCTCAAAACGACCGGCCGGGTCGTTAGAGATCCTAAGAAGATTGAGGCAGTTTAGAACTGGACTAGACCCACTTCAGCTACGGAGATCCAAAGTTTCCTAGGTTTGGCGGGTTATTACCGCCGGTTCGTGGAGGGTTTTTCATCTATAGCAGCCCTATTGACCAGATTAACCCAGTAGGGTGCCCCATTTATATGGTTGGACGAGTGTAAGTTGAGCTTTCAGAAGCTCAAGACTGCTTTAAGTATGGCGCCAGTGTAGGTGTTGCCCACAGGTTCTGGATCATACACAGTGTATTGTGATGTATCTCGTATTGGGCTCGGTGCAGTGTTGGTGCAGGATGGCAGGGTGATAGCATATGCATCGCGGCAGTTGAAGATTCATGAGAAGAACTACCCTATTCATGACTTAGAGTTGGTAGCCATTGTTCATGCATTGAATATTTGGAAGCACTATCTTTACGGTATGTCGTGCGAGGTATTTACGGATCATCGAAGTCTACAGTATTTTTTCAAGCAAAAGGATCTCAACTTGAGGCAGAGGAGGTGGTGGGAGCTGTTGAAAGACTATGATATCACCAATTTGTATCACCCCGAGAAGACCAATGCGGTGGCCGATGCCTTGAGTAGAAAGGCAGTGAGTATGGGCAGCCTTGCATACATTCCAGTTGGTGAGAGATCGCTTGCATCAGATGTTCAGGCTTTGGTCAATCAATTTATGAGGTTGGATGTTTCAGATCCTAGTCGTGTTCTAGCTTGTACAGTCGCTCGATCTTCTTTGTATGAGCACATCAAAGAGCAGCAGTATGATGATCCTCATATGTTTATCCTTAGGGATAGGGTGCAGCACGGTGGTTCCAAGCAGGTTACTGTTAGAGATGATGGGGTTTTGAGGATGCAAGGTCGTATTTGTGTGCCCCATGTAGATGGACTTCGTGAGTGATTCTTGAGGAGGCTCACAGTTTCTGGCGTTCTATTCATCCGGGTGCCGCCAAGATGTATCAGGACTTGTGGTAGCATTATTGGTGGAGAAGGATGAAAAGGGATATAGTTTCATATGTAGCTCGGTGTCTAAATTGTCAGCAAATAAAGTATGAGCATTAGAGACCTGGTGGTTTGATTCAGAAGTTAGAGATTCCTGAGTGGAAGTGGGAGCATATCACTATGGATTTTGTTGTTAGACTCCCACGAACTCAGAGAAAGTTCGACGCGGTATGGGTTTTTGTGGACAGGCTGACCAAGTTAGCGCATTGTGGCAGTTACCTATTCTTCACAGCGGCTGGCTGATATCTACATCTACGAGAACGTCCGTCTTCACAGTGTGACCATGTCCATCATTTTTTATCAAAGTACGCAGTTCACCTTGCACTTCTGGAGGGAAGTACAGCATAAGTTGGGCACGCAGGTTGAGTTGAGAACATTATTTCATCCCCAGACGGACGGACAATCCGAGCGCACTACTCAGATATTGGAGGATATGCTTCGCGCTTATGTTATAGATTTTGGGGGTTCTTGGGATCAATTCTTGCCACTTGCGGAGTTTGCCTACAACAACAGCTACCGATCGAGCATTTAGATGGATCCCTACGTGGCATTATACGGGAGGCGGTGCAGATCGCCAGTTAGATGGTTCGAGCCAGGGGAGGCTCGATTGTTGGGTACAGATTTGGTACAGGATGCCTTGGACAAGGTCAAGATTATTCAGGATCGACTTCGCACAGCTCAGTCTAGGCAGAAGAGTTATGCCGACTGTAGAGTTTGTGATGTTGCATTTATGGTCGAAGAGAGGGTATTGCTCCGAGTTTCACCTATGAAGGGTGTGATGAGGTTCGGGAAGAAGGGCAAGTTGAGCCCTAGGTATATCAGACCCTTTGAGATTCTTCAGAGAGTGGGTGAGGTAGCCGACAAGCTCCCATTACCACCTAGTTTATCAGTGGTCCATCTGGTGTTCCATGTGTTTATGCTCTGGAAGTATCACGATGATCCGTATTATGTATTAGATGTCAGCTCAGTTCGGTTGGACAAGGATTTGACTTATGAGGAGGAGCCAGTGGCTATTTTAGCCCGGCAGGTTCGACAATTGAAGTCAACGAGTTATCCTTCAGTTCGAGTGCAGTGGAGAGGTCAGCCGGTCGAGGAATCTACTTGGTAGTCCGAGTCAGACATGTGGAGTAGATATCCACACTTTTTCACCAGTCCAGGTACTTTTCTATGTCCGTTCGAGGACGAACAGTTATTTTAGAGGTGGAGAATATGATGACCCGATAGATCATCTAGAGTTTTAAACCTTAATTTTGCATTTCGAAGCCTCCAATAGCTTCTTTAAGCCTTCCTCGATTTGCGTACGCGGTCTGTGTCTTTTTCCTAGAAGGCTTTTATGTGAAAAAAATTGATAAAATGTGAATTTGTGCCTTAAAAGTCCATTTGAGTTGACTTCGGTCAATGTTTTGAGCAAACAGACTCGGATCCGTGTTTTTAACGTTTTAGGCGGGTCCGTATCGTGATTTGAGACCTGGACGTATGCTCGGAATCGAATTCGGAGGTCCCTAGATCGAGTTATCATATTTTGTCAAAAATTTGAAGTTTAAAGAGTTTAAAGATTTGACCAATGTTTGACTTTATTGCTATCAGATCTGTATTTCCGCTCTAGAACTTGGTATAGATTCATTACTATATTTATGACTTGTATGCAAAACTTGGTGCAAAACAGAGTTGGTTTGACGTGATTCGGACGTCCGATTGTTAAAATAGAAATTCTTAAGTTTCATTGAAAGTTTCATTTGATTTGGTGTCCGATTCATAGTTCTAGGTGTTATTTTTGGTGTTTTGACCGCGCAAGCGAGTTCGTATGCGGTTTTTGAACTTGTGCGCATATTTGGTTTGGAGCCCCGAGGGTTCATGTGAGTTTCGGATAGGCTACAGAATGATTTTGGACTTAGATCGTAGTTGGTATTCTACTATTTCTGGTGCAGGCCTCAGACCTCGCAATTGTGAGGTCTGGCTTCGCATTTGCGATATGGCAAACTTCCTATCAGGTTCTCATTTGCGAGCTATTTCCTCGCATTTGCAAAAAATAGTTGGGCACCAATGGTCGCAATTGCGAAATGAGGCTGGGGGAGCAGTGTTCGCATTTGCGATAAAAATGATTGTAGTTGCGAGGAGTTCAAGTTCGCAAATGCGAACAAACCATCGCAATTGTGATGACAGCAGAAGTGTGAGACCTTCGCATTTGCGAAGGGTTTTTTCGCATTTACGGGGTTCGTAATTGTGAACCCCAGGTCGCAATTGTAACATCTGCGCCTGGACTTAACCTGAGTTAGACGGGATTTTTCTCATTCTTTCAAATTTTCAACCCTAAAAACCTTAGAGACGATTTTTCCAAGAGATTTTCTTTCCCAATTCATTGGTAAGTGATTCTAACCTACTTTCTTTCAATTACCCATTACATTTCATAAGATTTCAACCAAAAATCTAGGATTTTCATGGTAGAAATTGAGGATTTGTGTAGAATTAGGGATTTTTGTAAAATTGGAATTTAGACCTCAAATTGAGGTCGGATTTCGGAACAAATTACATAAACGGGCTCGGGGGTAAACGGGTAATCGGATTTGGACCAAGCGGGACCGGGAAAGTTGACTTTTGTTGACTTTTTCAACAATGACCTAAATTGAACCTCTTTCATTCGTGAGTAGTTCCTAAGTCTTATTTTGAATCGGTTGATTAATAATTTGCTAGATTTGGTTGGTTCGGAGGCTTGTTCAAAAGGCAAAGCCGTGGTTGAGCTTTGAGTCTATTTTTCGGGCGAGGTATGTGTCGTGGTTAACCTAAACTTGAGGGATTAGGACTTGTTTGCCTACTTGCTACATATTAAAATGTTGGGTGCAATGTATATGTGAGATGACGAGTATTATGCGTTGCTGTTGGGTTAAAGCATGCGGGTGGGACTTGTTTCTTGTAATTTATTTCCTTCTTTGATTTAAATATTCATGCTTAGACTAGTTTATTACTTAATTGATCGTTCTTTCCGCGTTTATGGACTATTTGTGATAATTGAGTATTTTTGGAAGTTGAGGTTTTGTATTGTGGAACCATTGTTGACGTAAGGTTTGTTCTTGCTTTTTCTATCTCCCAATTGTTATATAATCATTGCTACATGGTAAGGGAGAGTGTTAAAGCACGAAGGGTGATGCCGTGCCGATTGTTGTTTCATTTATTGATTAATACATAGTGAGTACGAGAGTTAAAGCACGGAGGGTGATGTTGTGCTGTATTTATCGTTTCATGATGAAATTAAGAGTAAAAGCACGAAGGGTGATGCCGTGCTGTATTTATCATTTTATGGTGAGATTGAGAGTAAAAGCACGAAGGGTGATGCCGTGCCATCATTATTATTGTTTCATGGTGAGGTTGAGAGTAAAAGCATGATGGGTGATGCCGTGCAGTCTGTTCATTATGTTTACCCGTTTTCATTGGTTGAAGATTTATTTATTAATTCATGTTGTCATTTCCTTTTGTAGTTACCGTATCTTGTACCCCCTTTCGCATGTCCCCTCCCACTAGTACGTGTTTAATCTCTATTTCTTGTTATGATGTATATATATTCTCGTTTGTTCAGGTTTAGTTACGTGGGTGTCCTATTATAGCCTCGTCACTACCTCTTCAAGGTTAAGCTCGATACTTACGGAGTACATTGGGTCGGTTATACTCATACTACACTCTGCACTTCTTGTGCAGATTTTTGTACTGGTCCCAGCTGTCCGTGAGGCGCATCAGCTTAGATTAGCTTATTTGGAGACTCGAGGTAGATCTGCTAGCATCCGCAGACCTTGAAGTACCCTTCCTCTTTCCTTATTTACTGTTCATTTCATTCAAGATAGTTGTATTTATTTCAGACTCTATTTGTAGAACCTCTAGAAGCTCGTGTACTTGTGACTCCAGATCCGAGTTGTATTAGATATTGGGTTATTATGTTATTTCGTACTTTATTTTGGTTTCATTCTGTTTAATTGGCTAAATTGTTTGAAGTATTTAAAATTTGCAAAGAATTACTCTAACGTGGGCTTGCCTAGCAAGTGAAATGCTAATCGCCATCACGGTCCCAAAGGTGGAAATCCCGGGTTGTGACATTTTCCAAGGAGTTGGTTAGGAGATACGGAAAGAGGAGGTTGTGGAGATTATATGGTGAAATTTTGGGGGTGAATGAGGGCTGATGGTGGCGATTTTCGGCCGGCGGAGCACGGCAGCAATGGGGTGAAGACGGCAGGGAGAAAGGGGACGGGAGAGCAAAGAAAAAAAGGGAAAATGAGGGCAAAATTTGGGCAATTAAGGCTTTAAACACGTGGATTGGGGATTGATAGGTGCCGTTGGATTAGATGAGATTGAATCAGCCTACTAATCAAAACGACGTCGTTTTGAGCGTACAGTTGGGGCCTTGAGTTGGGCGGGTCTGGTGCTTTGGGCCGCTGATTTTAGTCCATCTTTGGGCCAATATTGGCCTTAAAATGACAAGACCAAATCCTCATAACCCCCGTATCAAACTATTAACTATAATCTAATTCTAAAAACATACAAATACACACACAATAAAAATTAAATAATATAATCTAAAAAGAAAGAACAAAAATTAGGCATTTACATAACGTATATATGCAAGACATGTCAAAAGATTGTGTCTAGCCCTCATATTTTACCAATTAAATACTAGAATTAACTAAAAGTTAATCGAAGGGAGTTGAAAATAAAAGATTTTATCAATTGTGTAAGCAATCAAATTGATTACATTGGTGTCACTACATTCAACTGGTCTTTTTTGGTTTTTGTGGGTTCTCAATTTTTTTCAAGTGTTTCCATTATTTTTCGTTTCATTCTTAGAAACCCCACAAACCAACAGGGAATAAAGCCTTGTAGTAGTGCTCTATACATGCACGTTGCGGGAAAAAAGTTGAGCCCAAACCATGTAAAAGTGGGTAAAAGATATTAGGCACTTATACGAGATTTTAATTTATTTATTTGGTTTTGTCTAAGTTTTTATATTTACAGAAAGTAACTAATATTTTTTACAAAATATATACAAATCCGGTCAAAATCTATAATTTATCTACAACTTAAATACACATTTTTGTACAGAATTCGGTCAAAAATTACAATTTATATACAACTTGTATACAATTATGTAAGTTGTAGATATTGTGTATATCTTCTACACTCGGCATACAAAATATATATCATTTGTTTGTCTTCTTTTTCGGCTTTCAATCTGAAATTTTGTCACGACCCGGATTTTCCACCCCCGGGGATCGTGATGGCGCCTACTCGTGAAAGCTAGGCAAGCTGACAATTTCAATTTTTCTACCATTTTAATTAACCAAGCAAGAACAGATAATAGTTAAAATAAGATAATTTAGGAAGTGCGAAAAATGATATAACAGTGCCACAGTATCAAGTACATAACTACCCCATAGACCTGGTGTCACAATCCATGAACGACTAAGATTTACTACAATTGCAAGTCTGAAAGAAATACAACTGTTCTCGAAATAGAAGAGACAACAGAAAACTAAAGCGGGGAAAGGGGGACTTCAGGCTCTGCGAACGCCAGCAGATCTACCTTGGTCTCCCTGGACTGAAGGCAGCTACCTCAAGCTACTCACAAGGTCCGGCACCGAAATCTGCACAAAAAGTGCAGAGTGCAATATCAGTACAACCGACCCCATGTACTGGTAAGTGTCGAGCCTAACCTCGGCGAAGTAGTGACGAGGCTAGGACACGACAACCAAATAAACCTATGCAGTTAAGTCATATACGAACAGAACAATAATAACAAGAAATAACAGATAAAAATGGGAAGGGGAACATGCTGCGGGGAATATCAAATTCTAACAGTAATTCAATAAAAAAGCATAATGAACACCACATTTGTATCAACAGTAATAATGAAACAGTAACACGTGCACGGCATCACCCTTCGTGCTTTTACTCTCGTCCTCACCATAAGAAACAATAAAAACGGCACGGCATCACCCTTCGTGCATTAACTCTCATAATCATGGCACGGCATCACCTTCGTGCATTAACTCTCACAATATCGGCACGACATCACCCTTCATGCATTAACACTCACTCACAATATCATGCATGGCATCACCCTTCGTAGTTTACACTCGCTCACAATATCATGCACGGCATCACCCTTCGTGCTTTACACTCTTCCTTACCCAAACAGTAGAAACAATACATCCCGGCAAGGGAGTCAACAATAGAAATAATAATATCCCGACAAGGGAACCAGCTATAACCAATCTCATTCTAATAGTTAATTCTATGAAATAAGTCTCAACTTGAGTCAATACTCATCAATGATCAAATACTCAACAATATCATTAAAACTTGCTCAACATAGAGAAACTTCATTTTTAGCATGAATAGTACATTATAAGAGACATAACGGTCATAATATAACATTCACTTGCATGCTCGACACCAACGTATAGATACTCGTCACCACACCTATACGTCGTACTCAACACTAACACGTAGCAAACAAGACCACAATACCTATTCCCTCAAGCTAAGGTTAGGCCAAACACTTACCTCAATTCCACGGACAAAATCAAGCCTCAATTACCGCTTTACCTCTCGGTTCCACTTCCAATCCGCTTGTATCTGGTCATAATTTACTTAACAACATCAATAAATGCTAAATAAATCAATTCTAGTGCATGAATATCGATTTTCCCATGTTTTCCCCAAAAAGTGAAAAATCGACCCCGGGCCCGCTTGGTCAAAACTCGAAGTTCGAACCAAAACCCGATTACCCATTCACCCACGAACTCAAATATGCAATTGGTTTTGAAATCGGACCTCAATTTGAGGTCCAAATCCCCAAAATTTGAAAATCCTAATTTCTACCCAAGAACATCCAATTTCCCATGAAAAACCCTAGAATTTGAAGTGAAATCATGTAAAAAGATGAGTTAGATTGAAGAAGAAGAGTTAAGATTCATTTACCTATGAATTGGGGAAGAACTTGCTCTAGAAAAATCGCCCTTAGGAGCTCAGGTTTTGAAATTTTGAAGAATGAAGTGAAAATCCCGTCCAAGACTCCTTTTTCTCAGCTGCAGATGTCGCAATTGCGACTGGAGCTTCGCATTTGCGAAGCTCGCAAATGCGAGAAAGGCATCACAATTGCGAACCTTCCTCATGTCTGCTGCCATCGCAAATGCAACCTTTTGGTCGCAAATGCGAAGATTCCCCCTGCCCTGTTGACTTCGCAAATGCGAAGGGTTGTTCGCAAATGCGAACTTATGCTGGCCAGGGCTTCAACGCAATTGCGATAAAGCCCCTAGCAATTGCCAAGCCTGACAGGCTCGCAATTGCGAAGCCTGACCTCGCAATTGCGAGATCAGAGCCTGCAACAAAACTGAACCTGCAACAACCATTTCTCTAAGTCCAAACTCACTCCGTGGCCTATCCGAAACTCACCTGAGCCCTCGGGGCTCCAAACCAAACATGCCCGCAAGTCTAAAAACATCATACGGACTTGCTCGTGCGATCACATCATCAAAATAACATCAACAACTACGAATTTAACCTCAAATTCATGAAATTCTTAAGAACATTGAAATTTTTCATTTTCTCAACTAAGGGTCCGATTCATATCAAATCAACTCCGATTCTTACCAAATTTCACAGATTCGACTTAAATATTATTAAACCTGTACCGGGCTCCGGAACTAAAATATGGGCCCGATACCATCAAGATCACACACCATTTCATTTCCAAAAGTCCTTATATTTTCCAGCAAATAATTTTCTTTAAAAATTCTTTTCTCGGCCTAGGGACCTCGGAATTCGATTTCGGGCATACGCCCAAGTCCCATATTTTAGGTCCATTTACCAATAATGTTGACCGAAGTCAACTTTAATCAATTTTAAAGGCCAAATTTAATATTGTTCTTAAATTTCACATAAAAGCATTCCGAAAACGCCCGGACTGCGCACGCCAATCGAGGTGAAACAAAAGGAGGTTTTTAAGGCCTCAAAAAACAGATTTGACTTCCAAAACAAGAGATGACATTTTGGGTCATCACAAATTTCAACCAAAACCACCTCGAATCTTCACTAAATTCTCTCAAAATTGAGATATAAACTCCAAAATATATTCTCAATTATTTTCAACAACACCCAATCCACACAAAAAATAATTTTGCAAATTTTAATTTTCGAATTCAAAGTTCTAAGCTTTCTAATGGATTAACAAAGTTTTCAATTCAATCTACTCATTTTTATTAATACTATTTTGTTTACTGATTCCATAAACCTAAAAGAAATTAACAATCTTCCATCGCCCAAAAGTGATAATTCGTTCATTGTTTAACATTGACAAAAATAGAAAATAAAAAGAAAGAGAAAACATAGTAGAATTGCTTGATACCAAATCGTTTTGTTCTCGTAAAGGTATGGCTGAAGTTGAGGAGAAAGAGGCCAAACATTCTTATGTTAATTTATAATTTTAGTTTTGGGGTGGAAGAGGAAGAGAAAGTATGGAGACTAGAGTCTAATACATTATTTTGTATAAAATTGATAATACGTATATGGACTTATAATTAAGTTAAAACCTTAATAGAGTGGATAAATAAATTTCAAAATTAGTGTAAATAAGTAAATATTTATAGTGCTTGATGGATCTGAATGAGATAATTAATTCTAAGATGCAGTCTCTCAATTTTTTATAAAAAAACTTTAAATAACTTTTTTCCTTTCCTCTTCTCTTGGTTTTGTTTGCATACAAGATTCAATAAATTACTGTTAATGTTTAGTTCACTTGCAAATCAAAATAGTTAAAGACAAGTTGGATCGTGCGACCTAACAATAGCTGTCAACCCATATTGGATGGTCGATGGGTGTTGGACCAATGACATACCTATAAAAAAAATTGTCTAACCTATAATGCCTTATTCAATAGAGTTACCCTAAACCACCTTAAACTATCACATTTTTGTTAGTTTCCTACATAAACTATTCGGTGTCCTCAAAATTCTTCTGAGCTATATTATCCTTCGTATTAAAACCTCCTCGTCGCTGACCTGGCATAACTTGTGTATACTCGCTTGGGAGCACGTGACAGCTGAAAAAAACTATTAAAATGGCCCACCAAACAGAAAATAATGGCTAATTAGCCTAACCCTCTTTTAAATTTATTTTTTGAATAAATATTCTCCTTATTTCAGTTATATTCATCCTTCTTCCTCCCTTTTCACCATTCTTCCTTATTTTTTCACCTTTCTTCTTTGTTTTTCTCCTCCTCCTCCTCCTCCTCCCCTCCTCCTCCTCCTCCTCCTCCTCCTCCTCCTCCTCCTCCTCCTTCTTCTTCTTCTTATTTAACCTTTTTTCTTCAGTTCTCCATATGAGTTTCCTCTGGAAAAATTTCTCTCTCTCTCTCTTGTTTCTTCTAGAATTATTTATTCTCTTTCTTGTTTTAGTCTTCTTTCATGTCTTACACATATTATTGAAAGAACACCAATTTAAATCTTCTTATTAAACTCAACACCTTGTAAAGAATAAAGTTGAATCTCTTGAACCTTCTTTATGTAATCTAAAATTAGAGAATGTAATCGTTGGGCAATTGATTTTTTATTTGCGAAATTTTATTTTGTGTAATATAAGATGACTTTTAAAAAATGCAACACTATATTTTTACTGTACTACAAAGTGAATATAAATAAGGACTTATCAATTGGAGTCTACCGTAAAGCACAATCACAATTAAACCTAAAATTAATACAGTACATTACATATTATTTTAGCCAAAACTCCTTGAATTAATCAATCATTCAAGAGTGATAAATCATGAGTAAACTATATAAAAAACTTTGTACAAACTATAAGTTAATATAGTTAGATAGATGTACCTTTAAAAGTCTAATATGGGATTTTAGTATATAGGGGAATATAGTTCGGGGGGGTTTTGGGGATACCAGATAGTTTAAGTAGGTAACAGATAATAAAGTGATAGTTTAGGCGGGTTTTACGCTGAGTTAAATAGCCACGTGTAGTGCTACATGTCATGTTTTTTAAATAATTAGGAGCGTATACTAGACGAACATCTAAGAATGTAACGAGGGGTTTTAATATAAAGGACAGTATAGACGGTGGTTTTGGGATCAGGTAGTATTTTAAGCAAAAAAAACTCACAAAAATTTGATAGTTTAGGTTATTATTTTGAATATGTAAAAGGTAATTATCATTTGTCAGAATACTTTCCAGTATAGTTTGAACTCTCCGTATCTTAGCACATCATTCAGATACAAGTGGATTTCCTAAATTTTCAGTTCTAGAAAATTCGTCTAAAAAGGATATGAACGCCCAATTGAATTCCACACCGAATTTCATCCAAGAAAACGGCACCGGAAGTGATTCCGACACGAACGCTGACGATTCGCCGGAATATTACCAGCCAATCTCTTCCACCGCTGATGACGACTATGCACAGATCTCCGATCAGCGTCCAAATCCTGTTCAAAGCTCCGACGATGAAGAGCCCGACGAATCTAATCATTTTCATCGACTCCCCAACGGTTATGCGCGTTGTGTAGAGAACGGAATATCATCACTGGATCTGAGCGACGGGGAAGAAGATGAATGTAAAAGTGAGGTTGAAGAAGAGGAGGAGGGAATAAGAGCGGCGTCTGATAATGCTGTGCAGAGAGCGCTCAGAGAGGACGAGAGCCGCCGCAATGCTCCGTTGACGGCGGAGAATGCAACGAGAGTGATGGAAGCCATGCGTAGGGTTTCTTTTGGTGGAGTGGCTCCTAATTGGACCAGTGAAGTACCTGAGGATCAGTGGATCGAACATCTACGAAGATTGAGAGAACCACCAGCTAATGCCTCCGCGAACTGAAACTTTGAATCTGCCATTAATTGTTAATTGCCTCAACTTTACGGATTTAATCTTTTTGCTATAGCGGCTGATCTGCGTGTGCTAGTCATTGTCGTTAATTTGATTCGACTTTTCAGTAAGTACTTTGTGTTTTCCACCACTTGCTCATCCTTTTGCTGGATAAATTGCCATTTGATGCAATAATCGACTGTTTCTCTAAAAAATATTATTGAATTTCCATGATTAATTAGGCTACCTCTGTAGATGCTAGTGGAACTATGCGACGATTTTCTCAATTTATCATAGCTTTTTGCAACTAGCTTATTATATATATCCCATCGACTTCTTTGTTTATTTACTTCTTTGCATTGTGGCTTGAATATCCTGGTTCCGCCACTTGCTAGAACTAGCACCTTCTGATTTTCTTGCATCACTCATGGATTATAGTGTTGTTTTTTTTGGTTAAACTTAAAAATTATATTCAACCAAGTATATCAATATGTACAATTTGACTCATTTGGACTGATGAACCAATTCTCAAAGTAATCAGATTAATACAGACTATTCAAAACTAAAACAGACTACTACAGATTACTTCTATATAGGGTGACTTTGCCATGTATAGAACTTTTGACCATAAATGTGTAGCTGCAATATGATCTCTCTAACGAGTCCGAAACCAAAATGTTGCTATTTTGGGCTCAAAACACATAAATAGGTGTAAAAAAAAAGGTAACAATAATATATATAGCGCCAGAAATAGTGGCGCTATATATTAACGGTAACAGCACCGTTAATATATAGCGCCACTATTTCTGGCGTTATACACTGTGAGTGATATAACGCCACTATTTCTGGCGTTATACACTCACAGTGATATAGCGCCAAGAAATAGTGGCGTTATATCCTTTTTTTTCTGACCAGTACAATAATTCAAAATAAAGCGCCAACTTATTTGGCGCTATATATGTAAAAAAAAAAAACTTCCCGGTTCCCCATTTTCTATATAAAGAGGTTAGAATCGCATAGAAATGCATTCAAAATTTTTTTTAACTCTTGACGTCTGTTGTTGTTAAATTCTCCGGCATTTTTTTATAATGTCTGAAGAGCGTAGGATAAGAGTTTCATTATATTGGGGTGGTGAGGTTGTGATGGAGAATAACTCCGTGGACTACAGTTTACCTGCTAAAGTGTCATGTTAAATTGCCACTGACAATGGAGTACGATACATTGATATCGTTGTTATGCAAAAAATGAGTGTGAGGAAACGTTCGGTGATATTTAAAGTACCGGAAGATATCCTTATTCCGTCACTCCGCAAGGGGTTTGCTTTTTACTCGGAGTTTAACATCGATGATGATGAAACTTTGAGTGATTTTTTTGAGGACTCCGGACGAATGTCAGAATTTTCTTGTAATCACAATGTTGGAGATGTACGTGAAGGTCGAAGACGTTCCAAAAAATGAGGTTGTGCGTAGTAGAGATAACCCCAGTCATCGAGGGGTTATTCTGGAACAGTTTTTTGCCGGACAAGTTCCGGATGAAGAGTTATCTTTGATTTAAACTTATCACCGCCGATGAATGAGCAGCGAGAAAATAATTTAAACCCTGCTTTCCATAACTCACAAGACGAGTGGTAAATTTTAATTTTCATTTGTGTTAATTATGTATATATTTGTTGTATTGAATTTGTCTTAACGCTCACAATATTTAATAGGGGTTACAGGCCGGATATGAATTTTACAAGTGGCCCATCCGGTAGTCATCACCTAATTGATAACGTCCATCATGAAATTTTATCACATTACGACTTGTAAGTGAAGTGATTACAAAAATATGGAAATTATTTATTAATTTTAGTAGCTATATATTTTTGTTGTTGTGCAGTGAAAACGAGCAAGTTGAACTCACTCAATTGCCCGAAAAATGATGTATTACATCGGGACCTGCAGATGCACAGAGTCAGGAACAGAACAGTGATTACGATACAATACGGATGAATCCGGGGATGAGACACCCTTTGCTCGTGAGGATGGTGATGCAGAGGATGAGGAGGAAGGACCTGATTTGAAGAGAGACCCCCTAGACGAAGAGTGTATGAGTCCGAAGTGTCGTTTCATTCAAGAGGAGATTCCTTACATTGATAACTTGCCAGCCGTGCCGGATGTGGAAGCTCTCACAAGGGATTTTGATGAAATCCGAACAGCAATGTGGGATGAGTCTAGACCAACGGTACTTGCAAAGGGATGCTTTTTCCTGATAAAGCGCGCCTAAGCAGGGCTTGTAAAATGCACAACGTAAAAGAGTGTCATGAGATGCAGGTATGGGAGTCAAGTCCGACGGTATACAAGGTTGTTTGCCGCAGGTGGTTTTGGCCATGTAATTGGATGTTGCGTGCGACCAAGAAGAAGACAGGTATGTGGAAAGTGGGTAAATACATTCCCACCCACACATGCGAAATGGACACATTCAACGGGAATCACTTCAACTTGGATATTGACTTGATTTCTCTTGTTCTTATTCCACACATTGAACAGTCCATAAGGTATAAAATCAAAGAGTGCATTACATCAGTCCAGCAGGAACATGGCCATACCATTACTAAAAGAAAGGCATTTCTCGGGCGCAAACGAGCGTTTGAAATAGTGTATGGTAACTGGGATAATCATTTGCAGATCTGCCTAGGTACATGGCTGCACTACAGCATTTTAACCCCGGGACGGTTGTTGAGTGGAAGCTTGAGCGAAGTGCAGGTAAACCAGAATATATATTCAATTACGTGTTCTGGGCTTTAAACCAGCAATTGATGGTTTTTCGCATTGTCCCCGTAATATCCATAGACGGCACTCATGTCTATGGAAAGTACGATATGAAGCTGTTAATAGCCGTGGCAGTAGATGCTAATGGATAGATATTTCCTCTAGCTTTTGCTATTTGTGCCAATGAAAGCCAAGAGACGTGGACGTTGTTTTTGAACCATATGAAAGAGCACGTTGTGAAACAACGTTCCGGTATCTGTCTAATATCTGATCGGCACGGTGGCATCTTAAGTTCTGTGGAGAACTTGCCTGCATGGCAAGAACCTTATGCCTACCATCGTTACTGTGTTAGGCATTTGAAAGCCAATTTCCAGAAGGTATATCCCAATAAGGATCTGCATGATTTGATGTGGATGGCAGCATACAGACCACCAACAACATAAATTCCGGAGGCACATGGAATATATCAGGCAAGAAGACGAGGCAGCCTATCGTTGGTTAATGCGACATGACCTGAAAAGTGGACTTTGCATGCGGATGGTGCCAGACGATGGGAACTCTGACTACAAATGTGTCAGAGTCTTTCAACGGGTTATATTGAAGTCGGCAAGAGGATTGCCTGTCACAGCCATGGTGCGGATGTCGTTCAAGCAAATGGCGGAGAGGTTTGTTGAAAGGTCTGGCGGCTGCAACGTCATTGATGGAAAGGGGTGTTGAATTTATGCCAGTGCCGATGACGAGATTCGAGAAACACAGACGACGAGCACATTGGCATTCATTTTTGCAGTATGATAATGAAAGAAATATTTTTGAAGTTCGCACCGCTATCCATCAAATTCGGGGTAATAATGTGCATACTGTAAATGAATCTGCAAGGTTATGCTCTTGTGGAAAATGGTCCATCTACCACATGCCTTGCTCACATGCCATCAAGTGCTTTCAACAAGTTGGTTTAGGTGCAACCAACTATGTTGATCGACAATATAGTGTTTCGAAGTACCTAAACACATATAGTGGTCAGTTGCAGCCACTGGGTGCTGAGCATTATTGGCCTCCTGAACCATTTAAAATGGTGTGTAACAAGTCCTATTTGCGTAAAATACAGGTGCAGAAGAGAACGCGTATACGGAACCAAATGGATGTTAGTGATACAGTTTATGCGCGAAAATGTGGTATATGCTCGCAAACAGGACAAGACCGTAGAAAATGTCCTTTGGATGGCAACAGTAATCAAGCTCGGGTAGGTGTTCTTCTAGTGTACCTAACTAACCATGAGTTGATGTTGTAATAATTAGTTAATATGTGTATGTTGCCTGATTTATGAAATAAAATTATGCTTGTAATAAAATAATTTTTTTCCAAGTCCAGTACATTACCACTCTTCTATATATAAGAAAAATAAAGATACTTTGACATTAACATAATTCAACTTTCACAATATTTGGTTTGATTCTAGATAATGGAAGAAATATCGGTCCACTTATTTCACCTTTTTTTCTTTTTCATTATTTTTCCTCTAGGAATATTTAAATGTAACACGAATTTTCATTTAGTATGTGTGTGTTGTCTTGTCGAACTGAAAAAGCTGACCAGCTGACATAAAGTAGTCTTGTCAACATCATGATATGTAACACGCTAAATATAGCGCCATTATACCTGGTTATGTGTGTGTTGTCTTGTCGAACTGAAAAAGCTGACCAACTGATATAAAGTAGTCTTGTCAACATCATGATATGTAACACGCTAAATATAGCGCCATTACACCTGGCGTTATGTGTGTGTTGTCTTGTCGAACTGAAAAAGCTGACCAGCTGACATAAAGTAGTCTTGTCAACATCATGATATGTAATACGCTAAATATAGCGCCATTATACCTGGCGCTATGTGTGTGTTGTCTTGTCGAACTGAAAAAGCTGACCAACTGACATAAAGTAGTCTTGTCAACATCATGATATGTAACACGCTAAATAATAGCGCCATTATACCTGGCGTTATGTGTGTGTTGTCTTGCGCTAAATATAGCGCCATTATACCTGGCGTTATGTGTGTGTTCTCTCGCCTATAATAACGGGCTCATTGTAGTCATTTTGTGTGCTCAAAATTTACTAAACGCAAATATTTTCATTAAAAGAAAGATTTTTTTTACTAAAAGGAAAATATTTCCACAAATGGCTCAACCTCTTCGTCCACCAATGTACTACTGTGGAAAAGCATGCGTGATGAACAGTTGCTGGAAGGTCGTGATGTTGGACGCCGCTACTGCACTGTATGAACCAGTTGTACAAGGTTCCCGCGAACCTATGTGTGAGTTTGATGAATGGGTTGATGAACCATGTTATCAAGGAATGCTACAGAGAACAACTGCAATCTCTTCAATAATAAGTGGTTATGCCAACTGGTAGTACAAAGAGAAAGCGATAGAACTATTACAGAAATGAGGGAGAAACTAAAGCAGGTAGGAGATGAAAAATGAGAGCAGAATGGAATTGTGAAGCACAGAAGGAACGTAAAAAAAATATAAACGGGAACTTGCGGAGTGTGAAGGCGAGAGTGAAAGAGTTAGAAGAAGAAAAAGAACAAATGGAACAACGATTTAAGTGGTTGGAGCGGAGATAAATGGCAAGCCGGGACTAAACAATGGCCTGTATGTGCTTAGTGTATTTTTCATATTTTATGCATTTTTATTATGTCGGCATGTTATGTTTGTGTTGTGTGTTGTTATGTTTTCCTTGTTTGTTGTACTGAAATTTATTTTAATTAGTGGCATTTAAGTTTAAATGCTTGTGTTGTTATACGAAACAATAAAACACATGAGAACTAAAAAGGTAATGGATATATTCATTTAAATATTGTTGTTAATATGTACAAAAATATTAATTTACACCAAATATAAAAAAAGGAAGGCCGACTCAATGTGTCCCGCATCCGGTGTGTCAATGTAGCCGTCGCCTGAGGCGTATCCCCTCCCGCCCGGGTACGCTATCAAGATCATCATCATCAAAGTTTTCTCCTTATAGCCGGATGCGGCGCAGGATGACATGTATCGATGGTGCTGTCAGGTCCAGTAGAATGCTACATAATAATATAAAACTTAGCTTAAAACTACAATAATAATTCATAACAATTTATATTATCTTACCATAATCGTGTCTGGATCCTGAATGTAGTCATCTGTCGCAGCATCACATGAAGCCTGAAATAAGGAAATTAATATAGTGTAACAAAATAAATAAGTTTATAGTTAAACAAATTCAAATTCAATACTAATAAACTCATACCTGCGCATGTGAAGAGCTGCCATAACTCAGTCGGCGCCCACTAAATAAATCTCGGGTCGGTCGACCCTCATCAAGTGGTAGACGGGCCAGGGAAATAATCTACCCCAATCAGCTCCTTGAAAATCCGAGCCCGTGATCAATAGTTGACCCGATGGGGTCATCTGTGATGGCACTGGAGTGTCAAAAATTCCCAGGCTGTAAGATGGTATTCAGTCTCATGCATTGCCAGCCTGTCATATCAGCAGCAACATCATCATCAGGAGCATCAATGGCCCCCCTGCTGAACACCACTCTCGGGCGCACGAGGTCGTCGGCACCAGCAGCTCGTCCGGGCACCACCACCTCGTCGGGCACCAACCACACTCGTGGGATACCAACTACCTCGCTGATACGTGGCTGGGTTAAATATAATCAGCCTCGTGTGCTAAACGCTGATCCGATCGGCTCGCTGCAAATGTCTGGGCAGCCAAATCCATGAATCGACGACTGTAGTCCTGCATGACCACAGGATCGTGGACATAACTCTGCATCTGCGCCCATACGATAGACTGTATGCAATCCAATCGCCTGCGCAAAAGTAAAGAATTTAAAACTACGTATTTGCACGAAATTACAGGTATAATAATTAATTATAACAGAAAACATACCAGAGCCTTCGTGTCTCCCGGCGTATGAGACGTACCGGACCTTCTCGCCTGATGAACTGGGTTTCCCGATAAAAAGTCGGGAAACAGTGCGGTACCATGCCATATAACCTTCAATAGGAAAAGTGCTGCGGAGTTGGGTTTAAGTCACCTCCGCCTGTCCCAAATAGCAGCTGGGCGTTAAAGCCAATCAATAAAAATGTGTCGTCCACCCTAGACCGATCAATCCTCTCATAATGTAAAAGGATGCCATGCAGGCGGAGTCGGTATAGGTGCGGCAGGCCAAACTGTACGAAAAACCAGCTCTGAGGCATGATGCTCCACAATATCGGGCATGTGAGAGGGACAGAAGCCCTCCAAATATGTCGGCCGAACGTACAAATACGCTGGCAGGGTACCTATCACCTCCTCGCTGTACGGCTTCCAGATGAACTATCAAATAATAACACAAACCGTTAGTATGCGCAACACTAAATTAAACAATAACTGGTACGTTTAGTTAGATATTCACTGTGCGTCCTCCGCAGCAAATCCAAGACTCCCTGATGCGGGGGATTATGATGGGCATCATACTCTCATTCAAGTCTACGACGCATAACCCACCTACAAGCTAGAGGGAGATTCGGAATTCTTATATTAAGCCAGTAGCTGTGGTAGAGTGGCCGAAGCTGCAGAAATCGCTCATAGACCCAAAACCTAACATAGAAAGTTGAATGTATAGTGTCAGATAAACTATAACTACGTAGAAATTGTAACTAACGGACATATTCGTTGAATATGTTGTCACCTGTAGAAGCGGCAGGAAGCCAAACGTCTCTCTGTGTGCCCATGGAAAGCCCGACACATCTGCCTGTACAAAAAATGAGAGGACAGCACCACCCAGCTGTACTGGCTGTATCCTCGAACCGGGTGATATGATGCAAGAAAACGGAGGCTCACTAAGGTTCCCCGAAGTGTTCGGGAACAAGACCCCCCCAAATATAGAAGAGCAGCAACAGCCTCGTGTATCGCTGCACATCCACCTCACGCTGACTTCGTCGGTGATAGTATCGTGGGAGCTGCACAGGCGGTCCTCTAATGGGACTAACTGTATGCGACTGACCCCAGACGCTACCTCCTGGCCCTCCGGCATGAACCAGTGAGCATGTGCAGCATATCCAAATATGCCTCCCGCGGATATATTTCATGGTCGTAGGGAGTAAAACAGGCAAGCCATCAGCGGACAGGCCATATAAAATCTCTCTGCGTCCTGGAGTGTGATGGTGGCCTGCCAATGGGAAGATGGAGAAGTGTGATCTCCGGTCGCCATCGCTCAATCATGGCCATGATCAAAGCATAGTCGAGCTGTATCCGACCAATCCTAATAATCCTATAAAATCCCATCTCTCCAAGTGATGGACCACGGGGGATGTAAAACGCGGGGAGGACTCAAAACTCCCATAGTAAGATCCACTCTCCGGCCCGAAACGTCGTAGTAAGCAACTGTCCTCCCAGATATACCTCGATCTATGCTGGGGCTGTAGGCTAATAGAATCCGACGTCCGGAGGCCGGGATGTATAAGGCGCATCCATGTCGTCAACTGTAAAATCATAATTTTTAAAACTTAACTGTACAAATTATCATTAATAATTATGTTATTTTTTTTATATTGAAATTTCATATTTTTTAATAACTTAATTGTATAAATTACTTACGTATGGGTTCCGGGCTCCATATTTTGAGGCCCAGTGGCACAAAATTATCATTAATAATTATGTATTTTCTTATAATTTAAATTCATATTTTTTAATAACTTAATTGTACAAATTACTTACATATGGGTTCCGGGCTCCATATTTTGAGGCCCAGTGGCACAAAATTATCATTAATAATTATGTATTTTCTTATAATTTAAATTCATATTTTTTAATAACTTAATTGTACAAATTACTTACGTATGGATTCCGGGCTCGATATTTTGAGGATCGAAATACCAGTAATAGAAACTAAAACAAAAGGAATTCTAAGCTAAAATACTACACATTACTACGCCTACAAGGCTCTAAATTTTACTATGCTAAAAGGGTCTACGTTTTACTACGCTAAAAAGGTCTAGATTTTACTACGCTAAAAAATAATCTAAACTAAATATAAATAACAAATAAATTTAATTGCAAATAAAATACAAAACGGCATGAAAGCACATATATATAAATGAGAATATTAACAGACAAGTTTATTTGACAAATTTATATTTTTATATAAAACAGTAAAATTAAATCCGGATAAATTTAAGATGCTAATTTCGAAAATAAAACCACCAACCGAAATAGAACACATACAAATCAAATAATATGCATTATTATAAAAGTTTCAACTTAAAATAAATCGAAATACCTCGATTTAGAATTTTCGGAAAGCAAATAGATCGAAAATTTGACTCCGAAAGCGTGAATCAACAATAACAAGAAGCTCTACTCGAGTGTGGGACCTACGTTCTTCAAGTTTTATGTGCCAGGGGGACCCAAATTTTTTTTTTTTTAGTGGCGGACAGAGGGGGGGACCAATTTTAGGAAGGGGGATTAGAATAATGGAGGAAGAAGACGGGGGAAGAAGAAGATGGAGGGTTTTTTGGGGAGGGATATAACGCCACTATTTCTGGCGCTATATTCAGTGTATAACGCCAGAAATAGTGGCGCTATATCACTCTAACAGTGTATAACGCCAGAAATAGTGGCGCTATACATAAACGGTCCAGTTACCGTTTATATATAGCGCCACTATTTCTGGCGCTATATATATTTTTGTTACCTTTTTTTTACACCTATTTATGTGTTTTGAGTCCAAAATAGCAACATTTTGGTTTCGGACTCTCTCTCTAACCATTTGGCAGCCTTCTCTTTTCTGATTCCTGAATCTCCTAGCATTCCTTTCAGCCCAAATTTGGTAAACAACAGCTGCAAACAGAAAGCCAATGATGCCTGCTCTTAGTCTAGAACTGTTAGTCTTCACAGCTGCCCAGCTCACCTCTTCCTCCCAACATTTGATCTGCCTTTTCTCTCCTACCCATTCCAATAGAGTACTCCATATTGCTTTTGAATAGCAGCAATCAAAGAACAGATGTGCAAATGTTTCCAGTACATTAGTATTGCATAGTGCACAGCCCTGCACTACTTGTATGCCCCATTTATGTAAACACCCAACCATAAGATAAAGTGATGTCTAGGTAGTATACCTTTGGTCAAGACCAAGCTTCTCCATGCAACCTTTTGGAACTGAGGAGTGAAGAACTGGTAGGCCTTCTATATGCTGAATTTCCTTTTAATATTATAGTGTTGTTAAAAGTGGAAACGTCAGAGTTTCTTAAACGAATTACTAGTGTTACCTTTCCAGAGCTTCTGATGGTTCCACACTGAGGAAAATAGATAATAAAACAGTATCCTTCATAAAAGATTATGCAGTCGTAGCGGTAGACAATTAAAATTTTGTTAAATTTGAATCCACAAGTAATTTATATTTTATCATATATTAAATACATATTAGTCCAAATGATACTATGGGCTAGTATAATCAGGTTGATTATTTAAATCTAAAATAAATTGATTTAAATAAAAGTCCAATGTATTATTGGGCTAGCCCGTCAATTGGTCTTCTATCAATCGGCCTATAAGCCTCAAGCCCAATGACCCACTAGGGTTTTCTTGGAGACTACTCCACCCCACACATATATAAAGGGGTCAAAGGAGAAGGCTAAGAGGGAAGCAAGTAAGCAGAAGGAAAGGCTAAAGAAGCTCTGAAGAATAGCATCATGGTCTCCATCCACATCTGCAATCTTCGTCTGTGGTCAAATCCCAAAGGCGAACGCAAATCATATGCGGGCGGCTTCAAATCTTCCGTTCGTGATAACCCAACAACAAATCCTGATTCGTGACGACCTTCAAACTGTTCGTGACGCACCACAAAATTGAAATCCGTCAAGTTCAAGATCAAGCTTTCAAGCTCCTGAACCATCGTTCGTGAGGAGAAGAATCAGAGGACTACATCTCTTTAGATTTGAGATATTTTAGAGATTGTAATCCCATCACTTGAAATCGAATATAATATTTGTCGCTATATTTCTTCTCTTGATTATTATTTTTCAGGAACAAAATTTAGTTGTTACAAATTTTGGCACGCCCAGTGGGACCATCTCTACCTCTCATCTCTTCTCAACTCTCAACATTCAAGATCACTAAGATGGCTTCAAAGAAGATCGACTCAAAAGAGGATCTGACTCCAAGTTTTCTTCTGATGTTGAAAGTATCCTGAACGCTACTATGGGGAGTCTTGGGCCAATCACCCGAAGCAAGGCAAACGGGACAACAAGCACTCCAAGTGTCGTCTGCACCAATGCTTGCTTTGAGATCTTCATCATCCGAAGAAGAAAGGTCCTCTGCTAGCAAATTAGAGAGAGGAGATAATATTACAGAAGTTGTGGAGAAACCTCTTGCTCAACTTACTTTATACAATACCAAGAGTCAGCTTACCCAACCTGATGATGAAGTTTTAAGTGTTGGATCTACACCAATCTCGCCACATGACATGTTCCAAACTGAGTTCAATCCATGGGATGGTCTTGCTATTCTTCATCATCTACAATAATCATGGAAGGAAATGATGACTAACACTTTGAAAATGGAGGAGTAACTCGCAAATCTGACAAAGGAAATTGATGGATTAACAAAGTATTCTCAAGATCAAGATGTTCGTATCGCAAAATTGACAGGCATAGTTGAAAGCATGATGGATGGGGAATCAAGTCATGCACCTGGAAAGCTCCCTGAAGTCCACAAGAAGGCTGATCCTCCAACAAAACAAGTGTCATCCGCCAAAGAACTTCATGTCTCCTCCGAAGGATCAATTCCCATCGAACAATTGAAGAAATTCATTGTAGGAACTATCAAATATAAGTATGAGGTCGCTTCAAAGTCTTCTCTCACGTACGCAAAGCTGTATACTGCAAGAATCGATAGCTTGAAGATGCCTGCCGGTTATCAACCTCCCAAATTTCAGCAGTTCGACGGCAAGGGAAATCCAAAGCAACATGTCGCGCACTTTGTTGAGACATGCAACAATGCAGGGACTTATGGAGATTACCTTGTCAAGCAGTTCGTCCGCTCACTAAAGGGGAATGCTTTTGATTGGTACACCGACCTCGAGGTTGGATCCATTGATAGTTGGGATCAATTGGAGCAAGAGTTTCTCACTCATTTTTATAGCACAAGGCGTACTGTGAGCATGGTGGAACTTACGAATACTCGCCAATGAAAAGATGAACCCGTTATTGACTTTATCAATCGATAGAGGAATGCAAGCCTCCACTGCAAAGATAGGCTAAGCGAAGCTTCTGGCATAGAGATGTGAATCCAAGAAATGCATTGGGGACTTCGTTACATCTTGCAAGGAATTAAGCCAAGGACATTTGAAGAACTTGCCACCCGTGCTCATGATATGGATTTGAGCATGGCTTCTGTGGGAAATGAAGGGTAGCCCATCTACGAACCCCGCAAGGGAAGAGAGAAGCAAGAAGTCAAGAAATGGAGCAAATTCATACCAAAGAATGAAAGCAAANGCTATTTTGGGCTCAAAACACATAAATAGGTGTAAAAAAAAAGGTAACAAAAATATATATAGCGCCACTATTTCTGGCGTTATACACTCACAGTGATATAGCGCCAGAAATAGTGGCGTTATATCCTTTTTTTTCTGACCAGTACAATAATTCAAAATAAAGCGCCAACTTATTTGGCGCTATATATGTAAAAAAAAAAAA
>NW_017670306.1:113323-145262 GCF_001879085.1 Nicotiana attenuata
TATTGAAGCGGCAAGAGGATTGCCTGTCACACCCATGGTGCGGATGCGTTCAAGCAAATGGCGGAGAGGTTCGTTGAAAGGTCTGCGGCTGCAACGTCATCGATGGAAAGGGGTGTTGAATTTATGCCAGTGCCGATGACGAGATTCGAGAAATACAGACGACGAGCACATTGGCATTCATTTTTGCAGTATGATAATGAAAGAAATGTTTTTGAAGTTCGCACCGCTATCCATCAAAATCGGGGTAATAATGTGCATACTGTAAATGAATCTGCAAGGTTATGCTCTTGTGGAAAATGGTCCATCTACCACATGCCTTGCTCACATGCCATCAAGTGCTTTCAACAAGTTGGTTTAGGTGCAACCAACTATGTTGATCGACAATATAGTGTTTCCAAGTACCTAAACACATATAGTGGTCAATTGCAGCCACTGGGTGCTGACCATTATTGGCCTCCTGAACCATTTAAAATGGTGTGTAACAAGTCCTATTTGCGTAAAATACAGGTGCAGAAGAGAACGCGTATACGGAACCAAATGGATGTTAGTGATACAGTTTATGCACGAAAATATGGTATATGCTCGAAAACAGGACACGACCGTAGAAAATGTCCTTTGGGTGGCAACAGTAATCAAGCTCGGGGTGGGTGTTCTTCTAGTTTACCTAACTACCCATGAGTTGATGTTGTAATAATTAGTTAATATGTGTATGTTGCCTGATTTATGAAATAAAATTATGCTTGTAATAAAATAATTTTTTTCCAAGTCCAGCACATTACCACTCTTCTATATATAAGAAAAATAAAGATACTTTGACATTAACATAATTCAACTTTCACAATATTTGGTTTGATTCTAGATAATGGAAGAAATATCGGTCCACTTATTTCACCTTTTTTTCTTTTTCATTATTTTTCCTCTAGGAATATTTAAATGTAACACGAATTTCCATTTAGTATGTGTGTGTTGTCTTGTCGAACTGAAAAAGCTGACCAGCTGACATAAAGTAGTCTTGTCAACATCATGATATTTAACACGCTAAATATAGCGCCATTATACCTGGCGTTATGTGTGTGTTGTCTTGTCGAACTGACAAAGCTGACCAGCTGACATAAAGTAGTCTTGTCAACATCATGATATTTAACACGCTAAATATAGCGCCATTATACCCGGCGTTATGTGTGTGTTGTCTTGTCGAACTGAAAAAGCTGACCAGCTGACATAAAAGTAGTCTTGTCAACATCATGATATTTAACACGTCAAAATATAGCGCCAATATATCTGGCCGTTAATGTGTGTGTTCTCTCGCCTATAAAAAAACGGGCTCATTGTAGTCATTTTGTGTGCTCAAAATTTACTAAACGCAAATATTTCATTAAAAGAAAGANGTTTGAAATATAATAAAGATGGAGTCGAGAAGAAGATAGTTGCTGACGACAAACCGTTCGCTGAAGTCGAGGCATACTTCGCTGATGCAAAGTTCTACTTGAAGAACCACATCATGAATAGAGTAAAAGTTGATGACATCACGAAAGCCAAAGGCAAGAAAATAGCTCCTTTATCTCGTTACGTCCCAAAAGTGAAGAAAGATGAAGGAGAATCATCAAGCCTCCAAAAAGATGCACTGAGAGAATTAACCCTTCCTATCAAGCAGATTGATACCATAAAGTTATAAGCTATTGGAAAAGTTTGTGGCCCCTAACATGCCTCAAAATAAGGCACTCCCCACGAAACGCACAAATGAAGGTTTTGATCCGAATGCTTATAGGTTGTTCGCAAAGGCTGGATATGATCCCAATGAACCATCTAAGCTAGGGAAGCTCCCACCTGAAGCTACTAGGAAAGCAAACACGATGAAGGATAAGGAGCATGTGGTGAAGCAATCACGTGAGGGTCTGGGTTACAAACAACGCCCACCAGTTCGCATCTCCATTAGAAGAGCAAGTAGTAACTATATAACGATGGAAGATAAACCCGTTGATCCTAATAAAAGGCCTTCTTTCTTTGATCGACTTGGAGAACCAACTACAAGAACTTCTGTATTTGAGAGGTTGGGGCCATTGAAAAGGAAGAAGAACAAGTCCCAAAGAAATGATGGAAAAATAAGAAGACTTGTGCCATGTAGAGTCCAAAGTATCTCCAAAGAGTGTCAAAGCCTGATCCCTTCCAGAATAAGGTGACAATCAGAACTTTTGATTTTATGCGAAGAGGTACTCAAAGTGAAGACTCGCACAGTGGTCCACATTAGAGAGCGTGACGAAGATGGAGAAAGTGTAGGATCTTCATATCACATTACTGCGAATGAGGAGCAATACACTTCATTCTAAGGAAGGTCGACGAAAATTTGGGAGACGCCTCTTGGTGTGACCATATATCTTTTAATGATGGTGATCCCCAAGAAGATGAAGATGTCGAGGACGCTCCTCCGGAACTAGAAGAAGGAATTAAATGACAGTTGATGCATTGAAAGAAGTCAACCTTGGCACTGCAGAAGACTCCAGGCCCACCTATGTAAGTGCCCTACTAGCCGCAGATGAAGAAAGCACTTATGTGGAGCTACTCAAAGAATATAGAGATGTCTGTTTAGAGCATCAAGATGCAATGGCCATGGAGTAGGCTCGAAGATTTCTGACGTTTTGCTTGACTTGCAGCAGCCTCTATCTTACTCGCCATGGCTGGCTTGGAAAACTTAACATCTTCTGGAAGAATGAGGTGCGACTCTTTAGGTAGACTCAAATTTGTCAACGGAGCGTTGTTTGCAGCATGATGTTCAACACCATTGAATTAAGTTTGAGGACTTTTTGCGGCCACACCGAGGGAATTCGGGCTTGTAATACAGTCTTCCACCATGTTGTCACCAAGCACATCATCATACAACTCATTGATACCAAACTGTAATTTTTTATAAAAAATAAATAAATAATAACTTTAGTGTTCAAAAAAGGGGGAAAATGGATTAAATTTGAAGGAAATAATATTTACTCGTTTCTCTAGTTCAGACAACGGCATCGTTGAGCTAGGGTCACCCTCTACGAAAAATCCAGTATCGATACTAAGAGCGTCCAAGTCAGCAAACTCAATATGGATCATATCCTTATCCTTCTCCTTTGAACGATTCCAATGTATGTCGTGACTAACATCACTCTCGTTCGAATTGGTGGGCAAAGCAAAAGGTTGAGTCCTTTCCTCGTTTGTTGGCACGACATTGGTTGTCTTAGTAACATCTTTGTTAGGTGAAGTAGGAGGCACTTTCCTTTTGCAATGATTGTTCGTCACTTCCACAGTGGCATCAATTTTCTTGAAAGTCAACAAAACATGTTTAGCTCCTTTGTCCACATGGGCATCCCCGCCCATCGAAGGGGTAGACTTGGATAAGACCTTGGTGCTTTGCGAAGGATCTTTCGATCTTAACTTGGACTTAGAAGACCCTTCATGAGTGTTCTTTTGATGTTGATCATCTTTGGACAACGAAGGAATATCATCTTTCATTGGAACTTTCAAAATGATGTGAGTACTTTGTCGGGAAGAGTGAACTCGAGGAGCTGACCACCAATTTGCATACTCACGAGTCATTAGAGGCCCCTCTTCTGATGGACGCGTAGGGACAATAACCTTTGAAGAACCTCCAAGACGAACATAGGAGTCCCAGAATTGCACTAGCATTTTCAGTGAGCCGTCATAAAGTCGCTCTATGAGATTGCCAGGAACGTCTTGACAACATCCAAATTGACGACTAAACCTATGGGGGCTATAAGATTCCACAATATGACTCTCATCATGCCTAAGGGTGATGAAGCTTGAGCGAAGGCTTATAAAAAAGTCACTCCAAGATTCGATTGTTCGTCATGATCGATAAGATGCAATTCCCTCCCTTGTAGCATGGACAAATAGTGAAGTTGTCGCATACTAACTTGTTGAAATAACTTGCAGGCATTACTAAGGTCAAAATGCTTGTCCATCTTCTCGCCAGAAACCTTGCACATTTGTGGACCTCATTGTGGACGCTTAACACGATAGTAGGTGTCAAAATATGCTCTTATCCATCCATTTACGTAATGAATAGGAAAGAGTGCTTTGCAGGCGTCCAAATCTTGAGAAGTGGAGATCCCCTTCAAGCCATGGTAGAACTGCCAAGGAAAACTTCTCTCCATGAGCCATCAAACTCGCGATTTTGAAGACACTACCACGAATGTAGTCGATCTTCTTGTTGGGGAGCACAAATTTGCAAAGCCAACATGCAAGGAAAGCCGCCAAATAAGTCTCAACTCTAAGTGATTCCTCCACGCCAAGCTCAACAAAGGGGCCATTCTCCTCGTCGGTTCGTAGTAGGAAGCTCGCGTCAATATTTCCATAAGGATTATGATTCAACTTTGGCCTTGTAGTCTGATTCCTTGATGACTTTTGCGGAGGCTTGGCATACCTACTCGGACCTCGAAATCAAAACTCCACCCAATCACGAATGGAGACCTCGTGGACATCATCCTTCATGAGTTTGTAGAATGCCGAGAACAGGTGCAGACAACTTCTTGGGAGGAAAGGTTTTCCTTGATCGTCCGCTTGTGTCAACTCCTTAGCCGAAGGGATAACTTCGTCGTAGAAGGACCCATGTACCGAAAGGCCTCCGATTGCTTGCAAGTCCCACAAAGAGATGGAGAGTTCACCAATAGAGCTAGAAATTGTATTGGTAGATGGACGCCAAAGCTTACAAAAGGCACGGAGGACATTCTCATTGTAGTCATATGTGAACAACGAAGCAAAGATTACGTCACAGACCTTGATGCCATCCAGAGTCAACTTGTTGCGGGCAAGAACATCTTGTACCCACTCCCAATATTTGGACGTATAGCGAACTTCACCAAAGTCGGAAGGAGGAACACTCCAAGTGGCGGGACGTCCATCGTGATCACGATGAGGAGGACTAGCAGACGCGACTTTCTGATGAGTGGAGGACTTCAAAAGTAGGACCTTCATGTTGGTTTCTTTGCCCAAAAATCTTTCCAATGCATCCTTCGTCTCTCTAGTCAACCATTCTGCAAGATCAAGGGAGGCGTCAAGCGGCTTCCTAGCGAGCGCGAAGGCACCTATCACCGGAGGATGAACTTTTAAAGCGAGAACTTGAGCGCGCGGATTCTGCTTGTCGCTAATAATCTCAAGGTGTGGATATGGTTTATCGTGGTCGATAAAATTTATCCTTGCCGATGGAATTCACAATCCAATGTGGTGCTCCGAGAGTCTGCAAAAAGAAAAAGGAAGAATCTAAGAAAACTAGCAAAACTGAAAGGGGCAGCATGTCACAATGTATTGCCTTAATTCGAGAAAATTTATGGGAAGATATCAGCACATTCAGATTATGATTTTTACCTATGTCGTAGTTCCAAAAGTCAAGTTTCCATAACCGCAAACCACTCATGATTTCGACGTTCCTACACCAAGATATGAATTTTTTGATTAAGACGCGCAAAGCTGAAGTGTTGAGTGCGACAGAACTTGAACCAAGTTTAGGATGCTCACCTAGGATGATACAATGCGAATTTAAATTCAAATTTTTGATATATTTCTCCACTCCAAGTCGAGTTTCTGTAGTCGCAAACCGCTCATAATTTTGACGTTCCTACACCAAGATATGATTTTTTTGGTTAAGACGCGCAAAGCTGAATGTCGAGCGCGACAGAACTTAAATCAGGTTTAGGAAGCTCACCGGGGATGATACAATGCGAATTTAAATTCACATTTTTGATATGTTGCAACACTTTGAGTCTAGTTTCAAAAGAATCAAGGGTCTTGTATTCTCGATACCCCTGTGAGGAGATATGAATGCTTTTCTGCAGAATGCGCAAAAGCTCACGATTCCTAGCAGCTTCTGCGACAAAGAAAAGAAAAGGGTCAATCGTAGTCAAGTCCAAAAAGGTGTGGTTATCGCATATTTTGTCACTGAAAGTTCTTGAGTTCTGAGTCCATCAACATGCAATATATTCAAGTATGAGTTTGAGGCATTGCCCAAAATTAGCGACAGGTAAAGAATGATGGAAAGAGAGCTTACCAGTGAGACCTTCAAAGGAAGCTAGCGAAGAGTTAAGAAATTTCAAGAATAGGTGGTGAGCATGGATGCATGGTATGCTCCTTATATAGAATATTGAGTCGGCTCTTTGGCTTGGTGAACAAAATTTTCCTTTAAAAGAAAAGCTAATTCCTAGTTGACTTGAAGTCTTTTATGGTAAAGAAAAAAAAAAGGAAAATCTTGAAAGGCTTCTCCTTTGGAAGCTTGTTCGAATCTCTTTGACTTGGCAAGCTATTTTACATGGAATGAATTGATTTCATAAAAGAAGCAAAAGAGGTCTCGTGTAAAATTTGTAACGACCAAAAAAAGCTTAGGGAAAGCTCCAATTCCTATTTTCCAAAAGGCAAGGGTACGTAGGAAAATTTCCAACTCCTCTCCAAAATAGGAGTTAGCTTCGTTGTAAGAACAATTTGGGCAAATTATAAAAAGTTTTTAGTATTAATCCAAAAGAAGCAATTATGTTTCCTCCAAGCTCATTTATCTACGTATATGAACTTATACTTAGCCATCAAATTGGTTTGTTGCTCGAAGACAATCAGTTTGCTGAAAAAAAGAGATTCCAAATAAGGAACATTTGGTACATTGATGGGTAATTAAGATACCCCATTCGAGGAGTAATTCTTCTACTGGGTTCTTGCATGCCGTGGAAAGTCATTAACTTATCTTTGAAATTTAAAAAACAAAAAAGGAAGGCAAAGCTACATAGTCCATTCTATTTGGATTAAGACCTTCTTCATTATGCTAGGTCACACTCAATAATGTCCGTTGTCTCCACAACAGTTACTTCAAATCATATCTTCAAGTTACGATAAGCTTGCACCTCGACAAGCTTTGAAGCAATGTGAATTTATAGACAATTAAAATTTTATTAAATTTGAATCCACAAGTAATTTGGATTTTACCATATATTAAATACATATTCGTCCAAATGATACTTTGGGCTAATATAATCGGGTTGATTATTTAATTCTAAAATAAATTAATTTAAATAAAAGTCCAATGTATTATTGGGCTAGCCCGTCAATTGGTCTTCTATCAAATGAATCGGCCCATAAGCCTCAAGCCCAATGATCCACTAGGGTTTTCTTGGAGACTACTCCACCCCACACCTATATAAAGGGGTCGAAGGAGAAGGCTAAGAGGGAAGCAAGTAAGCAGAAGGAAAGGCTAAAAAAGCTCTGAAGAATAGCATCAAGGTCTCCATCCACATCTGCAATTTTTGTCTGTGGTCAAATCCTAAAGGCGAACGCAAATCATAAGCGGGCGGCTTCAAATCTTCCGTTCGTGATAACCCAACAACAAATCCTGGTTCGTGACGACCTTCAAACTGTTCGTGACGCACCACAAAACTGAAATCTGTCAAGTTCAAGATCAAGCTTTCAAGCTCTTGAACCGTCGTTCGTGAGGAGAAGAATCAAAGGACTGCATCTCTTTAGATTTGAGATATTTTAGAGATTGTAATCCCATCACTTGAAATCGAATATAATATTTGTCGCTATATTTCTTGTCTTGATTATTATCTTTCAGGAACAAAATTTAGTTGTTACAGTAGCAACAGAGAGATCCTATGTTATTGAATTCTTCTCCGTCTTACCACATCTGATCTGCATAAAAAGATATGTCAAGTTCCATTTAGAAAGGGAAAAAAAAAAGGAAACAAAAAGAAATTAACGATGCAGTTTAATGTGAAGTTTAGTTCGTTCTCGAGCTAACTAACATGCACACCAGTGTTGCCTAAGACATTGAGTTGGAGACAGGATATAACAGTTCTGAAATTAGGGACACATATCACCTGATTTCTACTTCATATCACATGTACAGTTTAAATGAATCATCAAGCTGTAACTACAAATTTTCGCTCTGTGAACTAATGTTACTCGAATGATCTTCTTTTAACAAAATATACTTACAAATAATTGAATTTGTGACAATTGGCACATGTGGTATCCTTCTAAATGTCCAACACAACGCACCTGTCTCAGTACTCAGTTCGACCTCAATATGTCACATATCTGTGCGAATGTTCAAGTTCTTAATTATATTCTTTTACAGAAATTTCACGTTCTCAATCTTCATGGAGGTAATAATTAATTGTGTAAGCAATCAAATTGATAACATTGGTGTCACTACATTCAACTGGTCTTTTCTGGTTTTTTGTGTTTCTCGGTCTTTTTCAAGTGTTTCCATTGTCTTTTGTTTCATTCTCAGAAGTCTCACGAACCAATGGTACGCCTTTTAGTGCTCTATATATGCATGTAATGGGAAAAAGGTTAAGCCCAAAGCCTGTAAAGATGGGCAAAATATAGTAAAGTGCTTGATGGATCTGAATGAGATAATTAATACTAAGATGCAATCTTTCATTTATAAAAACTTTGCGCAACTTTTTTTCCTTTCCTCTTTTCTTGGTTTGTTTGCATAAAAGATTAAAAAAAGTAATGTTTTGTTATCCAGAGATATTCTCATTTGAACTCCATTTATGGCCAACAGATAGTACACTCCACTTTTCATATATCAACTTATTTTTAGGGCCTAGACCTATTAGTGTATAACTAGGGATGAATCGTTCATCAGGTGAAGATTAATTAGCCAACCTTAATTGGAACTAATTAATCTAGACGGGGATAGGTTATCACAGCTGTATAGTTGTTCAGCACATGAAATTGTTCCAAATTACCCCTCCTCATCCTAGGTGGTTGCATTATGTACAGCAAGTACAAATTTAGTTCAATATTAGTGGCGGAATAACCTTCAACCAAGTGGTTCCATTCGATGTTGTTTCACAGAAAGAAAATAAATTAATGGTAAAAAGAATAATTTATGTATAAAGTAGATTGATGATGCTTGAAAAGTAACACATAATAAGAAGTAAATCCTTAGGACCTTACCTTCTATAAATCGAACTATGCCAATGTAGATCGACATAGCTTGCACAAATCATGCGTACATGAAGTAGGGGGCTTACTTGCTAGTCAAAATAGTCAAGCCAAGTTGGATCATGGACCTAACGATAGCTGTCAACTAGGAGTGGCAAACGAGCGGGTCGGGTCGGATATGGTTTGGGTCGAAAATGGGTAATGAAAAAATGGATAAATTATGTTACGAGTCTAACAGAAGTTCTTTCCAACTTAGCTACTCAATTCATTGTAATACTTGTAGTCGTTAATCATTAGCTGTTGGTCATTAGTTAGTTGTGGTTATTAGTTAGTTGCAAATTGTTAGTTAGTTGACGATCACGTGACTAGCACACGCGGGGTTAAGCAACTGTGGGATCCAAAAGTTAGTTATAACTAACTTTTCCCCCCATTTCTATATAGGGTGTAATTCTTCATTTCTGGGGATTCATTCAGAAAGTTGGAATAAAATTCTCTCCTCTCTCGTCTCTATCTCATCTCTGTTACAGAACTCCATTGAGTTCTACTCGAGTAAGCTGTTCAAGAGCCATTCTTCTCTTTGGCTCTTTAGGTTAGCTCGCTTTCTTTCCTTTTTTGGTTCACTCTAAAGAGGTCGTAACATTGGTATCAGAGCAATCGCTCCTTGGATCTGTGATAATGGGCGATCACAATACTCGAATGCATGAGTTGAGGAAGGAAGTCGATAGCCTCAAGGGCTCAATTGAAGCAGTTACCTTTTCTGTCTCGGCATTGCAGAAGTCTATGGATAATCGAGTGGCTCAAGCTATGGATGAAATTAGGCAGTTGATTGCGGGAAACTTGACTGCAACTGGAGTTCAAAACCATAAGGAACCTGTGGAGAATGAAAGACCAGGAGTGGCAGGCCATCATCCTAGAGGTCATCAACATCTTAATCCTGAGTACCACACTGAATTTCCTATTTTCGATGGGGTAGGGTTGAAGGATTGGCTGTACAAATATGAGTAGATCTTTGCGTATGAGGAAATACTAGAAGAATCTAAGGTGCGAGCTGTTTCGTGTAAGTTGGAAGGCAGGGCACTACAATGGCATCAAATCATACATGAAGCACAGGATGACTAGGGATTGGCCACGATGGGGAGAATATGTAGCTTGTCTGTATGCCAGATTTGGATCTGAACTGTTTGATGATCCCATGGGAGATTTCAAAGACTTGAGGCAGGTAAGTTCAGTACAAGATTACGTTGATGTGTTTGATGAATTGCTTACTAGAGTAGAATTATCTGAAGAATATGTTGTTAGTTGCTTTATTAGGGGATTGAAACCAGAAATTGGACTGCCCGTTAAAATGTTAGCACCTAGAACCTTAGCTAAGGCAATCAGTCTAGCTAAAATTCAGGAACAGACCTTGGTAGTTCAGAAACAAGTTTTCATGACAACCACAACTCCATCCCATTCAACCAAAAACATCCAGAAACCCTTTCATAACTCTCAGTTTTCTCAACCTTATGCCCCTACCAAATTCATCCAACCTTCCAATAAAACACCTACTAACCATACCCCATTCCTAGAACCTACCTACAGAAATGCTAAAATATTGGCTCCTGCTGAAATGGAGGAGAGAAGGAGTAAAGGTCTATGTTATAATTGTGATGAAAAGTATAGTTTTGGGCATGTATGTAAGAATAGGAGGCAATTGTTTTCCATGGAGGTGGAGGAAGGAATAGAGGAGGTGGAGTTGGAAGAGGAGGTAATGCTAGATCCAGCAGAATTGCTAACAATGATAGGCCAGGGACTAGAAACTGATGTTGAGGGATCCATCTTACCTCATGTCTCAGTCCATGCCATGAATGGGTTACATGACTTCAGAACTATGAGGGTCATTGTGTCAGTTAAGGGCAAAGCTGTACAGGTTCTGATTGATACTGGTAGCACCCATAATTTCTTGGACCTCAACACTGCCAAGAAATTGGGATGTGTCTTGATAGCTATATCTCCTTTTGATGTATCTGTAGCTGATGGGAAAAAGGTACAAAGCAACTATATCTGTAAGAAGTTAGTTTGGAAAATGCAAGGTGTTTCCTTTGATTCTGACATGCTGGTGTTACCAATAGGGGGTTGTGGTATGGTTTTGGGAATTCAATGGATGATCACACTAGGTGACATTATGTGGAATTTCAAGAAGCTTCGAATGGAATTCAGTATCATGGGACATAAAGTATCATTGAGGGGGATCCAGCCTCCTGCAACTAAGATGATACCACATACCAGTATGGACAAATTACTAGCCAAACCTGCAGAATTGTGTATGATATCTGTGGGACTATTCTTGGAGAACCAACAATAGGGAGTAGGGATAAGCCTCTTTACATTGGAGGGATTGCCAAAGGAGCCAAGTATGAACTGGTATCTTCAAGTTATGCGGCAAAAGTATTTCCCTCTAAATCACATGATCACAGGATTACTTTGAAAGAAGGGGTCTCCCCTATTAACATCAGGCCCTACAGGTATCCTAATATTCAAAAAAATGAGATTGAGAAGATGGTGAAGGAGATGCTAGCTTCTGGTACTATCAGGCCCAGCACTAGCCCCTATTCTTCTCCTATTGTGATGGTAAAGAAGAAGGATGGATCATGGCGCTTATGTGTTGATTACAGGGAGCTAAACAGCTACACAGTCAAGGATAAATTCCCTATTCCTGTGATTGAAGAATTGCTGGATGAGCTACATGGTGCCAAGTACTTCTCTAAGCTGGATTTAAGGTCAGGATATCATCAAATTAGGATGTTTGAAACAGACATTCCTAAAACTGCTTTTAGAACTCATCATGGCCATTATGAATTCTTGGTTATGCCCTTTGGCTTAACAAATGCCCCCTCTACTTTTCAAAGCTTAATGAATCAAATCTTTCATGATTATCTCAAAAAATTTATCCTAGTCTTTTTTGATGATATCTTGATATATAGTCAGAACTGGGAGGACCATTTGCTACATTTGGAAGAAGCTTTCAAGGTACTTAGAACCCATACCTTGTACATTAAGCAAAGTAAATGTGCTTTTGGGGTCACAGAGATTGACTATCTAGGTCATATGATCTCTGCACATGGTGTAGCTATGGACCAACACAAGGTTCAGGGAGTGTTGGATTGGCCATTACCTACTTTGATTAAGGGTCTTAGGGGGTTCCTAGGGTTGACTGGATATTATAGGAGGTTCATCAAGGGATATGGCATCATTGATAGACCTCTCAATGACCTGCTCAAAAAGGGGAACTTTCAGTGGAACCCTGCAGCAACTACTGCATTTCAGGATCTGAAAATAGCTATCACTTCAGCTCCTGTGTTAGCTCTTCCAGATTTCTCAAAAGAATTCACAGTAGAAACTGATGCTTCAGGTGGAGGAATTGGAGCTGTGTTGGCACAAGACAATAGACCAATTGCTTTTTTCAGTAAGGGATTATCAGACAAGAATAAGGCAATGTCTGTCTACGAAAGGGAACTTTTGGCACTGGTTTCTGCTGTGCAAAAGTGGAGGCCATATCTGCTTGGGAGACCTTTCATCATCAAAATAGACCACCACAGTCTCAAATACTTACTTGAGCAAAGAATTACCACTCCTAGTCAACAGAAATGGCTAGTCAAGTTACTTGGCTATGATTATTCTATAGCTTACAAAAAGGGCAAGGAAAACATTGTGGCTGATGCTTTATCCAGAAAGGAAGAATCCATCCAACTCCATAGCATTTCAGGTGTCAATTCAGACCTCTTAGACAAAGTCAAAACATCATGGAGGCAAGATCTTACACTGCAGCACATCATTCAATCCATTCAAGATGGACAGGCTAGCAAACCTTATTACAGGTTCCATAATGGGATTCTAAGCAGGAGAAACAAATGATGGTGGGAGCTGATGCTACAGTCAGACACCAACTCATTTCCTTTTACCATGATAGGTCTATTGGGGGTCACTCTAGCATCACAGCAACTCTAAAAAGGATCAAACAAGATTTCTACTGGAAAAAGATGAAGCAGGATGTCTATGCCTATATTAGAGCATGTGATGTGTGTCAAAAGTGCAAAAGTGACAATGCAGCCTATCCTGGTCTCCTTCAGCCTCTTCCCATACCTGACAAGATATGGCAAGACATCTCAATGGATTTTATTGAAGGGCTCCCAAAAGCTGCTGGTAAGGAGGTGATTTTTGTGGTGGTTGATAGATTGAGCAAGGCTGCTCATTTCATGGCTCTTAAACACCCTTATACTGCCTTAGATGTAGCTCAGTTGTTCATGGATCAGGTGTTCAAACTACATGGAATGCCTAAATTCATAGTTTCTGACAGAGATATTGTTTTCACAAGCAAGTTTTGGAAGGAGTTATTTAGATTGCAGAAGGTATCCCTACTGACTTCCACTGCTTACCACCCTCAGACAGATGGTCAAACTGAGGTGGTGAACGGGTGCTTGGAATGCTACCTTAGATGCATGACTTTTGAGAAGCCCAAGTCTTGGCCCCAATGGTTGCCTTTAGCTGAATGGTGGTACAATACAACATATCATTCCAGCATTAACATGACCCCATATGAAGCAGTTTATGGCCAAAAGCCCCCTCCTTTGCTTCCCTACATGAGTTTTGATTCTCAACTAGATGTTGTCGACAGGAGTCTTCAAGCTAGGGAAGCTACTATGCGACTGTTGAAGTCTCAATTGGAGAAGGCTCAGAATAGAATGAAGGTTCAAGCTGACAAACACAAAGCTGACAGGACATATGCCGTGGGTGATTGGGTTTATGTTAAACTCCAGCCTTACAGACAACTCTCTCTTAAACAACATGGGTTCCAAAAGCTCTCCTCAAAATATTTTGGCCCTTTCCAAATCCTTTCTAGGGTGGGATCTGTAGCTTACACCTTGGACCTCCCTGCTGGTACCAAGATCCACTCTACCTTCCACATCTCCCAGTTGAAGAGGAAGATAGGATCCCACTCAGCCTCAGTTACTCTACCTGTCGTACTCTCAGTGGAAGGTCATGTACTGCTGGAGCCTGAAGCCATACTTGATCGGAGGATGATTCAGAAGAATGGGAGAGCTGTTTCCCAAGTTTTAGTCAAGTGGTTTAATGCAGCCCCAGAGGATAGCACATGGGAAGAATACTACGACCTCAAGCATCGATTTCCTCAATTCAATCCTTGAGGACAAGGATGTTTTGAAGGGGGGAGTATTGTTACGAGTCTAACAGAAGTTCTTTCCAATTTAGCTGCTCAATTCATTGTAATACTTGTAGTCGTTAATCATTAGCTGTTGGTCATTAGTTAGCTATGGTTATTAGTTAGTTGCAAATTGTTAGTTAGTTGACGATCACGTGACTAGCAAGCGCGGGGTTAAGCAACTGTGGGATCCAAAAGTTAGTTATAACTAACTTTTCCCCCCATTTCTATATAGGGTGTAATTCTTCATTTCTGGGGATTCATTCAGAAAGTTGGAATAAAATTCTCTCTTCTCTCTCGTCTCCATCTCATCTCTGTTACAGAACTCCATTGAGTTCTACTCGAGTAAGCTGTTCAAGAGCCATTCTTCTCTTTGGCTCTTTAGGTTAGCTCGCTTTCTTTCCTTTTTTGGTTCACTCTAAAGAGGTCATAACAAATTATCCGACCCAATCCATATTTAATACGGATAAAAACGGGTTAACCGGCGGATAATATGGTTACCCATATTATCCATGACTTCTTGCATATGATCACTTTTGGGAGAATTCTTAGTCCCCATAACTTGGAACCCCCAATTTGAGGCTATACAAATTTAAAAGTTAGGCTCATTGGTTATCCATTGATTATCCATTTTCTAAATGGATAATATGGTTCTTATCCATATTTCACCCGTTTTTAAAAAGTTCATTATCCAACCTACTTTTTAGTGGATAATATAATATGGTTGGTTAACTGTTTTCTTTTAACCATTTTGCCACCCCTACTGTCAACCCACATTGGATGGTCGATGGGTGTTGAACCAATGACATATACCTATACCAATGACATATACCTATAAGAAAATTGTCTAACCTATAGTGGCATATTCAATATGCAATGAGTAATCATTTGTCAGAATCTTTTCCAGTATAATTTGAATTCTCCAATTCTTGGGACATCATTAAGATAAAAGTGGATTTCCATGACTAACTATACAGTAAAAGTTTTCAGCGAAGGGATTTCAATTGCATAAAGTTGGCGCTCCACCACTGACATTATCCATCAGTACGATTAGATCAAACTCCTTAAACTGTGTGCTTGCCATAACTTCTAAATATGTCCTCAAGCTTCTGGTGTGATAGCCTCCTATATCTTGTTGCATTACTCATGATTCATGAATGATAGTGTTGCAATTGTCGTAAACTCGTAGTTTAGCTTTTCTATATTGTAAAGGTGTAAGGAATACTCCAATCCATTTCAACTAGCATTTCGATAGACAGATGACAATATATAACTAGTTCATTACATCCATCACTTTCCAATCAATCTTCATGGAGGTAATAACTACTAGTTGTTTCTAATACAGAAGGATACCATAACTAGTTTTTTAGAATGTCCAAGAAATTAAAGACCAATATCTTCAGCACCTGACCTGTTTGGTCTCTGACTTTTATACGAGACAGAGATTGCCAAAATGCTATTTGTTTGATTGGATTATAAATGGTATCATGATGATAAATGTGATAAACCGTCATTTTACCCTTTTCACATTTCTTTTTCTTCAGCCCCTGCAATTCACTGCATCTTGCATGCTCCACGCCTAATTGCCCGCAGCTTTGCTCTTCCATATTGCATTACGGTTTAGCTTCTATTTTTGTCTTTTGAAGGTTAATTTTATGACTAATTCCTTTTCGTGTTAGTCTTATTATATATAGCAAAATAGTCTCAGGCCTGATTGATCATTTTTTTGCACTACAATTTGCTCTGTATTCGTGGTTAAGGATGGTTTGATATGTTTAGGCCAAGGATATTTCCCTTCCAAAAATTTAATCCCTCCTTTTTTCCTCCTTAATCCCAATTTCAGGTAACGTATCTCACGGGAGAAATTCAAAAATAGCTAGATTTATAATTGGTCATTCAAAAATAGCCACAGTTTCAAAAGTCATCGAAATTTAGCCGCTTTTCATGTAAAGATAAATCTGAACGAAAACACTATTCAAAATTCGGAAAATACTCCAGTATAATATACTGGAATTCCAGCAAAGTATACTGGACTCCAGTATAATGGAGTTCCAGCAAAGTATACTGGAACTCCAGTATATTATTCTGGAGCCAGCAAACTATACCGGTCCAGCATAATATGCTGTAAGTTCATACACGGGTGCACCGAACTCCAGTATATTATGCTGGACCGGTCTTTGTTGCAGCAAAATAGTGGCTGTTTTTCAATGACTTGGCAAACGCTGGCTGTTTTTGAATGACCTGTCCGAAAACTGGCTAGCCCGTGCTATTTTGACGTATCTCACTGCCCTCATGCCTCAGTAACATCCCCTTATTTCGAGGTAGGAGTATTACAATCTCAGTTCGCCCACATCCTATCTGATCCGCATCAGATGAGCCTGAGTTACCACATGCTACAAAACATTCTTAATGCCTACTAAAGTATTTACATGTAACTTGTAGAAAGTAAAATTTACTGAAGTTATCATTCTGAAATTTTCAGAAGTTAGACTTGTTTCACAATAAGCATTTCTTATGGCAAAAAGGGATACATATTTTGTTCTATCCCAGTAGCTTTCTACTAAGAAACAAATCTGTGCAAAGTTCTAATGGAAGTCAAAATCCATGTCCCATAAGCTGGTCCAGTACTCATAAGTTGCTTCATTGCTATGTATACCATCAAAAGTTGAAGTCTTTAAATTCTTGAAAGATGCAAGAATCGAATAGAAAATATAATAATGTCAAACATTTTGGAATGTTCCAAAAGGGAAAGAGTGTCACGTAGACTGGAACAAAGGGAGTAGAGAATAACAAGGCAAACGTCATATGGATTAAATAATATATGCTTAATTTCATAATTTTGTGCCTGGGACTACTGGAAGCATAAACAACCCAGGGAAGAGTCCCCTCTTTGTTGCTTCAAATTCACTCTAGCTGCCCTTTCCTCCTGGTGTAGCCTTAAAAGTTCCTTTATAAGAGTGTTAATAGAACCTCATGCGCGAACCACTACCTCTGGGTTGAGTTTGACAAAGACATACTCAACCATCTGCCAATAATTTTGATCTTTTTTTGGGTAACTAAATCTTTGTGTTAATCACCGAGTATCTGTACAAAACCATATAGCTAAATAAAACAGTTAACTATAAAACTTACAAACTACAAAAAAGACAAGAGCTACAACACTAGAACTTATAACTAAGTACTACATTCCTGATTCAAGGAGGAGCTCTAACACTGCATACACATGCAATTTCCCTAGCTATAACTTCCGATCTTCTACTAACCTTCTCAAAGTCACAGTGGCGGAGCCACATGCACCCAAGGGGTGTCAACCGATACCCCTTCGTCTAAAAATTATACTATGTAGCTGGGTAATTTAAAAAAAAAAAAAAATGTATATACTATACGTTGACACCCCTTGACTTCTTGGTGAGTTTATTTCTTTATATTTTGACTTCCCTTAATGAAAATCCTGACTCCGCCACTTCTCAAAGACTCATGTTTCTTTCAATCCTCACACCGTGAACAAATTCTGCATATATTGTTTTGAAAATATGAGCAGCTTGTGATCTTCTGATAACTTCCTGGATATGTTGATCCCGTCCACCTGCACCTGGGGGCTGGCTTTGTAACCATTGCAGCACCCTGTTCCATAGTCCCCTAGCAAACTCACATTTCACAAACAGGTGTTCTCTTGATTCATTATAATTCTGGCATAAAGCACACTTGAGCTCGACAGCCATTCCCCATTTAACTAGTGTGTCAGCAGTCAGGAGTTTCCAATGCATTTGTAGCCGCAGAATGAATCTAGCTTTTGGCCTAGCAGCATTTTGAAACATCATGATTCATGCATTTCCACGGGACCCTGGGTCCATCTCCTATCAACTGTGTATAAATTTGCATAGTTATACTCTTCCCAGCAGCATGATTGCATTGGATTCTTTCCAGAGTAGTTTTTGCTTCAATAATCTTCCTGATCACCCAACATGCTTGCTGTGGCACCGCTACATGATCCATCTATTTCCCTTTGACGTAGTAGGTATGAATCCACCTGCACTCTTTGGAGAGCAGATCCTTTCCCAAGCCACTAAAGCCTTTCTGGTGATTGTATTGCTACCAGACCAGAGGTAGGTTCGACAGTATGCATCAACAACCTTCAGTATTTTAGCTGGAAATACAAATAATTTTCATCTTTAAATTCTTATGGATAATTTATCCAATAATCGTGCATATTGGAGATCTTGTTTGTAAACATGTCATCGAATAACTCAGGGGTCATATCCCACCTAAAAGAACATTATTAACAAATGAAACATAGAGGCAAATAGAAAAAAAAGAAAAATGTTCTTCCTCACCCCAGTCATGCAAAAAGTCACAGAAATCCCTCCAATTCTAAGAATATCAATGCATTATCTGCCAAAAGTTAGTTATTACTCAAACAAAAGCAGCTGCAGTAAAGTGTGTAAGCAGCTGGAATTTCATAGAATTATCTAAGCTAGAAGCTTTGGACATAGGTTAGCTCTATGAACAGACAAAAGCTTAACTCTCTCCGGAAAAGAAAGTTATTAGCCTATTACACAGTTGTAAATAACAAAGCTCTTACTATATGTGTGCAATGTAAAGAAGTACAATATCTACAGCAGCATGAAGATGCAGAAATCAGATTGCAGTTGAATTATAGGCAAAATTATGAAAATAAAGCAAGAAGATTCAAATTTCTAGTAAGGCAATGGAGTATTTAATTTTCATTCTGTGTAAATGACTAGCAAAACATTGAATAATTTGAATGAAGGGATATTGGGATAGGAACTACAAGTGACGGATTGCCAGCAGCCCAGACATAGAGCGAGTTAGGGACCTAAACTCTTGAGCAGATATATAGCTCATAGAAAGGAGCTTATGATGGTAGGCTAGGAGCTCATGTTTTAGCTACATTTTGCATTCTAATTACTACACTTCGGTTGTATTTGAGCCTAACTGTTAGTACTTTGTACTTATTACGTGTGTTATGTTGTGTAGGATGTAATTTCGAGTAAAGAAGCAAGTTTGGAGCTAAAATGTATGATTTGGAGCTTTGAAGTCTGAGTAGAAGCCCAAGAAATTAAGCCGGGATCACGTTCGGGGGTCGAGGACCAAGTCTCGATGTCAAAAAGTGAGAAAAAATATTACTCTGAGAAAAATGCACTACAGCACCGTGCCATGCGCCGCGAGGCTGGGGTGCTAGTGCAAATTTCCTGCATAGTGAAAAAAATAGGCCTCTAAATTTTCCCACTAATGCGGCGTATGGTGTGCCGCCCGGTTAGCTATCAAACTTACAAACTACAAACTTGAGCATGGGTTCACACATGCTTATTTAAATCATAGCTAATTAACACAGTTAGCTATCAAACTTACAAACTACAAAAAAGACAAGAGCTACAAAACCAGAACTTATACTAAGTACTACATTCCTGATTCAAGGAGGAGCTCTAACACAGCATACACATGCAATTTCCCTAGCTATAACTTCCCATCTTCTAGTAACCTTCTCAAAGACTCTCATGTTTCTTTCAATCAACACACTGTGAACAAACTGCATATATCATTTTGAAAATTCGAGACTGGGATTTCCCTTTGGATATTCTGATAACTTCCTGAATATGTTGATCCCATCCACCTGCACCTGGGGGTTGGCTTTGTAGCCATTGCAGCACCCTGTTCCATAGTTCCTTAGCAAACTCACATTCCACAAAGAGGTGTTCTCTTGATTCATTAAATTTCTGGCATAAATCACACTTGAGCTCGACAGTCGTTCCCCATTTAACTACTCTGTCAGCAGTTAGGAGTTTCCCATGCATTTGTAGCCACGGAGTGAATCTAGCTTTTGGCCTAGCAGCATTTTGAAACATCATGATTCATGCATTTCCATGGGACCCTGGGTCATCTCCTATCAATTGTGTATAAATTTGCATAGTTATACTCTTCCCAGCAGCATGATTGCATTGGATTCTTTCCAGAGTAGTTCTTGCTTCACTAATCTTCCTGATCAGCCAACATGCTTGTTGTGGCACTGCTACATGATCCATCTATTGCACTTTAATGTAGTAGGTATGAATCCCCTTGATCCACAATTTATCTTGTTTGTGCGCTAAATCCCAATAGGCTTTAGCTATAGCTGTCTTACTAGTTACTCTAGATGTGCATATTTGTCATGTTCAGCCCACCTGCACTCTCTGGAGACCAGATCCTTTCCTAAGACACTAAAGCCTTTTCGGTAATTGTATTGCTACCACACCAGAGGTATCTGAGCTAAACCGAGCGACCTCAATACCTAGAAAATACTTTAATCTGCCCAGATCCTTGGTCTGAAAGTGTTGAAAGAGATGTTACTTCCATTTAGTAATACCATCCTGATCATTGTCGGTAATAACAATATCATCAACATAAACCACCAGATAAATACTGAGATTTGAAGCAGAATGCCGATAAAACACAGAGCGATCAACTTCACTACGAGTCATGCCAAACTCTTGAATAACTGTGTTGAACTTACCAAACCAGGCTCGAGGAGATTGCTTTAGACCATAGAGGGACCGGCGCAACTGACGTACAAGGCCACTAGACTCCTCCTGAGCAACAAAACCAGGTGGTCGCTCCAAAACTCATCCTCGGGGTCACCGTGAAGAAAAACATTCTTAATGTCCAACCGATAGTGAGGCCAATGGCAAACAACAGCCATGGATAGAGAAAGGCAGACTGATACTATTTTAGCCACGGGAGAGAAAGTATCACTATAATCGAGCCCAAATACCTGAGTATACCTTTTGGCAACAAGATGATCCTTAAGTCGATCAACCTGACCATTTGGACCAACTTTGACAGCATACACCCAACGACAACCAACAGTCGATTTACCCGAAGGAAGAGGAACAAGCTCCCAAGAACCACTCGTATGTAAAGCAAACATCCCGTCAATCATAGCCTGTCGCCACCCTGGATGAGACAGTGCTTCACCTGTAGACTTAGGGATGGAAACAGAGGACAAAGATGATACAAATGCACAATGGGGTGATGCCAGACGATGGTAACTTAAATCGACATAATGGGGATTAGGATTAAGTGTAGACCATATACCTTTCCGTAGTGCAATCGGCTGACTAAGAGGAGACAAGTCCGCAGTATTAGCAGGGTCAGGTGGATGGCGTGAATCAGCTGGGCCTGATGTTGGGCGTTGGCAACGATGATAAGTCAGGAGTGGTGGAGCTGTAGAAGGTTGAACTAGACTAGGTAGTGGAACTGGAGCTATAGGTGGTGGAGGAGTTATAGAGAAATATGAATGGGAGATAGTGACCGAATCTCCAAAAGATGGAACTAGTAGCTCGTGAGAAATATCTAAGTGATTACCTAGATCAATGAAGTATGATTGGGTTTCAAAGAAGGTAACATCAGCAGACATAAGGTACCGCTAGAGGTCAGGAGAATAACATCGATATCCCTTTTGCGTTCTCGAGTAACCCAAAAGTACGCACTTAAGAGCACGAGAAGTTAACTTATCCTTTCCTGAAGTAAGTTTATGAACAAAACACGTGCTCCCAAAGACACGGGGTGGAAGAGAGAACAAAAGTAAGTGGAAAAACAGGACAAGAATGGAACTTGATTCTGGATGACCGAAGATGACATATGATTAATAAGATAGCAAGATGTAAGAACTGCATCCCCCAAAAACGCAACGGAACATGAGATTGTATGAGTAGGGTACGAGCAGTTTCAATAAGATGTCTATTCTTTCTTTCAGCTACCCCATTTTGTTGGGATGTGTACAGACAAGATGTTTGATGAATAATCCCATGAGAGTTCATAAACTGTTGAAATGGGTTAGACAATACTCTAAGGCATTATCACAACGAAATGTGCGAATAAAAACCCCAAATTGATTTTGAATTTCAACGTGGAAGGTCTGGAAAATAGAAAACTTAGATCGATTTTTCATAAAAAATATCCAACTGCACTTGGAATAATCATCAATGAAAGTGACAAAGTAGCGGAATCCCAAGGTAGAACTGACTCGACTAGGACACCAAACATCTGAATGGATTAAAGTAAAAAGTGACTCTGCTCGATAATCAAGAAGCCGAGGGAAATGGGAGCGGGTATGCTTATCGAGCTGACATGACTCACATTCTAGAGTAGACGAGTGAGATAAACCAGGTACCATTTTCTGAAATTTTGAGAAACTAGGATGTCTCAACCATTTATGTAATAAATCTGGTGAATCAGTAACAGGACAAGTTGTTGAAGGAAGACAAGATGTGAGTCCATGTGATTTTACAAGGATAAGGTAATAAAATCCGTCTGATTCATGTTCGGTACCAATGATTCGCCCCGTACTGCGTTCCTGTATAAAAAACAAGGTCATCAAGAAATAAAATAGAGCATTTAAGTGATTTGGCTAAGCGACTAACGACTATGAGATTAAAAGGACTACCAGGAACATAAAGAACTGAATCTAAAGGAAAAGGAAGGAAGTGGACTTGCTTAACCTATTCCAGTTGCCACGGTTTGAGACCCGTTGGCCACCGTGACTGTTGGAAGAGATTGAGAACATGAAATAGTAGTGAAGAGAGATTTATTACCAGAAATGTGATCGGATGTACCTGAATCGATGACCCAAGACTCGGAGATTGAAGATTGGGAGACACAAGTCATGCTACTGCCTGTTTGAACAGCGGAAGCTATCTCTGAAAATGTCTGTTTACATGCTTTGTACTGAAGAAAATCAATATAATCTGATAAAGAAACCATCTGGATTGGATTCAATGCGCTGGATCCAACGAATTATGAGTCACAGGCTTCTGATACGAATGACATTATAATGTTCACGCCGAAAAAATCAGAAACCCTTCTGGAAATTACTACTCAGGCCAGAAAAATCAGAAAATTTTCTGGAAATCACTGTTCATGCCGGAAAAATATAAAAGTGATCGGAATTTGGTTTAGATGTGATGGGTAGGCACGGAATTGCAAGGCGATGACACTTTCCAACAGATAGATTTTCAAATTCTGGCCGGAACAGACCTCATGCCGGCGCGTGGTACATGTGCCGCCGGAAACACATCTTTGACAGGCGCGTGGGGGCGCGTGAGTGGGTTTTTAAGGAGAATCTTTCTGGGTTTTGTCGCCTCTGTCTTGGAAACCCTATAGTGGTGTTGGATTTCGCACAATACTAATAATTAGTGACTTTGACGCAAACACTCACTTAGGTCACCGGAAAATCGCACGGTGATTGACATCCGGAATGATGCACAACAATCTTTTCTCACCGATGCTCTGATACCATGTGAGAATGCATGGGAGAAAAATTTATTATTGATCGATCAATTATAATAAAATGAGCCTTATTTATAACTATACATAATACAGATCCTACTCCTGTTCAATATGGGACTCAGACTAATTACATATTAATTGTATAACTATTTAACAGTATGCATCAACAACCTTAAGTACTTTAGCCGGGAATTTCAAATAATTTTCATCTTTAAATCCTTTATATATCATTTATCCGATAACCTCGTGCATATTGGAGATCTTGTTTGTGAACTTGTCATCGAATAACTCAGGGGTCATATCCCACCTAAAAGAAGATTATTAACACATGAAACATATAGGCAAATCGAAAAAGAGGAAAAATGTTTTTTCTCACCGCAGTCATGCAAAAAGTCACCGAAATCCCTCCAAATCCAAGAACATCAATGCATCATCTGCCAAAAGTTAGTTACTATTACCCAAAAAAAGCAGCTGGAATTTCATAGAATTACTTAAGCTAGAAGCTTTAGACATAGGTTAGCTCTATGAACAGACAAAAGCTTGACTCTTTCTGGAAAAGAAAGTTATCAGCCTATCACATAGTTATAAATAACAAAGCTCTTACTATATACGTGCAATGTAAAGAAGTACAAGATCTACAGCAGCATGAAGATGCATAAATCAGACTGCAATTGAATTTAAGGAAAAATTATGAAAAGAAAGCAAGAAGCTTCAAATTGCTAATAAGGCAATGGGGTTTTTTCACTCAGTGTAAATGACTAGTAAAACATTGAATAATTTAAATGAAGGGAAATAGGGATTGGAGCTACAAGTGACCGATCACCAGCAGCCCAGACATAGAGCGAGTTAGGGACCTAAACTCTTGAGCAAATATATAGCTCATAGAAAGGAGCTTACCTCAATTCTGAGTTGAGGTTATATAAATTAAGTTGAGATCTCAAATTTTCTACTTACCAGAAAAAGTTTCAAAATTTCTAATTTCAGTTAATAAATTTAGAAATAACTCAGGCTGAAGAATATGTCTAAAACTAAAAGAATAAGAACCCACTACAAAAGAGTTAATAGCACAATGGCATGGTTCTGACTGACTAAAGAACTATTTATAGAGGCATGCATATCAGATTGATACAACTATGCACTTGATAGCCAATTAAAACCTGACCTTAATTTTCGCATAATTTGTCTGCATCATATAGTAGCACATGGCTTGTAAGCCTCATGAGTTAGTTTCCTGAACCTGCTGCTCAAATTCATCAACTAGACGTAAAGCGCAGTAAACACTTAAAATGCTTCTGAGACCCCCAAGGTACATAAGCATCCACCAACAACAAACACAAGTACAACTACACCTCAATCCCATGGGGCAGCTAAATATATGAATTCTTGATATTCACTCCACTCTATTGGACCTGTTTCATTTCGATACTCCTCAGTTTAATCCTAGCAAGACATTTTAGGAGGCCAGTTCAGGCGTAGTCCCTCCAGCCTCCGTTTTCATGAGCAGTTCAGTGACAAAATAACTACAACTAGTTATATCAAAAAACACCACCATTTTCATTGTCCCAAACATGATTTCTCTCATTTCCTAATCCTTTAGTTAATAAAGCACTTGGCAAGAAGTTACAGGTTCCTAGTCCACTTGAATACATTCATGCCTCACTTAGAAAAATAAAATCAAATAGCCCCTCCTGTTCATGCGCAAGACTTAATAAGAATCGATAATATGATGATAGCACAGTAGGAAAAGACCGCCTGTTACCCACCATGAGGGTGCATTTTGTCAAATACCTTTGAGGTTTTACCAGAGGAGTCCACGACCTAGAATATAATTCTGATCATGAGTGTAAATGTGCTCACAGGGGTTGGCTCTGCATGTACTTGAAGAGGCGGAGAAAGCAATGACAGAGAAGTAGTACAAGGACAGGACCAGTTGGTAATCTGATACCAAGGAATAAATTGTCAACACCAATTTTCATAGGACTTATGCTTTTGAATTCAAACCTCCAGATTCTAATTCTCCCAAGTTGTTGGTTCCCAAACTTGTCTTTGCTTGTATTTCCAATAGACTGACAGCTTGCTTGGTCCAAATTTTATGATTCAACCTCTAAAGGAAATTGTTCCTAAATCAGGTTGTGCATTACACCTTATCTTTCACGAGTTAGTATTATCATAGTCTACGTCCTCTTGTGCCTGAGATTAGGAGTGGCAAACGGGCGGTCGGGTCGGATATGGTTCGGGTCGAAAACGGGTAATGAAAAAACGGATCAATTATCCGACCCGACCCATATTTGATACGGATAAAAAACGGGTTAACCGACGGATAATATGGGTTACCCATATTATTCATGACTTCTTGTATATGATCACTTTTGGGAGAATTCTTAGTCGCTCTAACTTGAGGAACCCCCAATTTGAGGCTCCACAAATGTAAAAGTTAGACCCATTGGTTACTCATTGGTTATCCATTTTCTAAATGGATAATATAGTTCTTATCCATATTTGACCCGTTTATAAAAAGTTTATTATCCAACCCATTTTTTAGTAGATAATATGGGCGGTTAACTGTTTTCTTTGAACCATTTTGTCACCCCTACCTGAGATGTTTCTTTGTCCTCTTCTCATGATCCTCTTGTAGTAATATCGCTCTTGTTCTTTGTTCTTCCACCTGTCCAGCCTATGCCTATGGTCTATGTCTAGTATCCAACCATATGTAAACTGTACATAAGGATAACTCCTTTACAGAAAAATGCCCAACACCTAGCCACCACCACAATACCCCTCCTTTCAGAACGAAAGGGAAAAAGACCACAAAATAATGCTACATGAAATAACCTTTTAGCTTCGATCATGTGTACACTGTACACTATGAGTCAAAAGACACGAGTACGGTGGGAGATATAATGTTCATACTGACACATTTAGCTCGACTTGGTAGTATGGTAGAGTGTTCAGAAGTGTTATACATAACTCCTATTACACAATGTTTCTCATACCAAAGATTCCAATTCCAACCACATATTTACACAACATACTCATACAGGAGTTCCAAAGTCCTACCACATTGTTCTCTATGCATTAGTTACCTTGTGCTTGCCTTTTCTCTCAAGTCTAACTACATTGTTCTCAAGACGAGTTAGCTCTAATTTCACTCTCCAGCTTCCTACAGATAAATAAATTGAAACTAAGCAACTAGTCAATGCATCAGCTTGCAGCAAAAGAATTATGGTGCCAGGCATCTTTATGGAGCCTAGTTGTGTACGTCCACGCCTAAGACCAATAACCCTTGTTCACTCAAAAAATATGGAAGCTGAATAGTCACTTTTAAGAAGGTTCAAGGTATGAAGTAGTCATTGATGAAGCAGAAACCCACAGATGAATCATGTAAACAATTCTGGAAATGACCACATAATGAACTTTGCGAAAGTGCCGACTCCAGGAACTCAATATGAGTAGCCCCCAAAATTACCTAATCCATTCCTCCCTAGCAATGATGTATCATAGTTTACACCACACCTCATGAGCACTCAATGCTCAGATGATGGAACGTGTATCTGGTCGAAGCATTCATTTAGCATCTCCAGAAATACTCTTGCCTTTCAATTTAGAATAATTTCCCTGCAGATGCTTGGCACATTCCAATTTTGCATAGTATGTGCAGCCAATAGAATGACCTACAGAGACAGCCAGAAGAAAATATTGACAGAAATTAATTTATGTGCAGCCAACACAATGAGCTGGGTTGGATGAATACAATACATCCATTTAGTGATAGCATTGGCCATTTTTTTCTGGTAAGTAAAGTAGGAATACTAATCTAACTGGCACTCCAGGCTATTCATGAAGGTAGTTCACAAAATGTCAGACCATTACCTTTATAAACATCTGTAGATGCACACCAGAAAGCAAGTCAATTCAAACACTTATATTTCAATGTATGAGTGGCATATGCTTTTTCTTCAAAACACCTGTTGGTTCTTTCCTTTCATAAACAGCCACATCACACATTCAGCCATTCAGGGACTGTGTTTCAAATCTGCTATGCTTCTTTCCTAAGGCATTTGACTGACCAAGTCGAGAAGAGTTCTTTCACAGAGGCAGGCACAGCTCAACTCACTTTCAGTTGCATCATATTTCTGTATCTCCAGTATATGTAAGATGCTTGAGGATAACAGCACGTTTAGAGTTGAGTTTATTTTGCATAATTAGAAGAGAATAAGTACCATAAACTAGGAAAGGAAAGGGGTTAAATGCCAAGTGTGAAGATAACAGAATAGTATTCCTGAAATTCACCAAGGTCTTTTGCTGGAAGAGAAACATCCAAGCGTATCTGGCCTTTGGCAGTGACATAGCAACCTTCACACTTTCTTTCAGATTGACAATATATAATAGTAATTAATATTTTCCTCTGAACATAGTAAAGTTACTTTGACTGGACATGTGGTTTTTTGCTAGTTGGTCATACTCAAATGATCAATGAGAAGTACAACTGTACTTTTGAGAATGCCAACAAAAAGGGGCAGTTAAGTTTAGCAAATCCATGAAGAAAAGTGATTGAGAACTCCCACTATCTTCTCTAGCCACATGTTTCCATGCAATAAAAGGAAAGAGTTGGGATGGAATCACTCTGACTGCCTTGTAAAGGTAGAGCCAGGATTTCAAGCTTATGGATTCGAGATTCTAATCATTTTAAATTACTGGGTTCTAAATTAACAATTTATACACATTTAATGGATTTTTTAAAGACAAATACATGGTTCGAACCAAAGAATCCGCTCCGGGCACTCTAGCTCCGCGCCTACTGCCCTGCACCAATAACCTTTATCAAGTATTACCACTAAAATAATAAGAAATTTTAAAGTACTTTGAAAAGTTTGTACAAGAAAGTGTTTTGCAGATCCGGATCATCTGTCAATGTAACCTGATGAACACCTGGCGTGCCCTTGAGAGTTTCTTCATCAAGAGCCACAACCCAGGATTGAACTAAGAATTTGAACTGTAAAAGTAACCTAGAAGCGGACAACAGAGAGAGATAATTGTAAAGGTATTTGAGATAAGGTTTCATGATGCTCTCTGCAACAGGTAAAATGTGTTGGGATCGAAATAACGTGGTGCATGCGGAAACTAACAATACAAAGCTTGGTGGACGATAAATCAGAAGACAAAAGAAAAATATACTAAACTAAGCATAATAGTTTATAATGGTTTGGTCAATTGATCTATATAAAAGAAGAAAAACTATGGAGAGAAAAATATCCTCCTAAACAAAACTCTTTAATGACTACATTGTGTATTTTTTTTTTTGTGCTCTTGTGAGAAGTAAAGATCATTAATTTATAGATGTGCAAAACTTATCTTCCAAGAAAAGGATAAGACATATTAAAGAGATTTAATCCTTTTAGGAGTCTTTTTCCATTCCTTTAAGAAAGAGAGTCCTAATAGATTAGAAATTCAGGGCAAAGTCCTAACAATCTCCCCTTTGGCTTGAATTTTCTTGACAAAGTTGATTCACCTTCTTCACATAATCTTTATCACTGCTGCTTGCTATGATTAAAAATCGGTATAGGTTGAAAATCTTCGTATTGGTTGAAAAAAGCCTAAGTATGGGTTAAAAGGAGCCCACGTGTTAAGAATAAACATGGGGTAAAAGAAGCCCATGCATTAAAAGGAAGCGTGAGTTAAACTGGCATTGGAACTCATGCGTTATAAGTAGGCATGACTTAAAACCGGCATTGGTTAAAAATGGCCAAAATATGGGTTAAAAAGAGAGATGCAGCAGCAGGCGTTTTGAATACAATTGTGATTGTAAATTTATCTCCACATGTAGCATCATATTCAAACCTTTTTTTTTTGAATAAATCTTCATTATCGTCTTGATGTAAACACGCATTGAATCTGTCTTCAACCTCGTTCAACCGTTGACTCTGAATCATTGGCTCTGATACCACTTGTTGGGATCGAAATAATATGGTGCATGCGGAAACTAACAATACAAAGCTTGGTGAACGATAAATCAGACGACAAATGAAAAATATACTAAACTAAGCATAATAGTTTATAATGGTTTGGTCAATTGATCTACATATGATAAAACTAATATAAAAGAAGAAAAACTATGGAGAGAAAAATCTCCTCCTAAACAAAACTCTTTAATGACTACATTGTGGATTTTTTTTTGTGCTCTTGTGAGAAATAGAGATCCTTAATTTATAGATGTGCAAAACTTGTCTTCCAAGAAAAGGATAAGACATATTAAGGAGATTTAGTCCTTTTATGAGTCTTTTTCCATTCCTTCAAGAAAGAGAGTCCTAATAGATTAGAAATTCAGGGCAAAGTCCTAACAAAATGAATCTTAGCATTGTTTCAGTCAGTTAAACAAACCTCTCAGGTTACAGAAAACAAACCTGTTAAAGTAGTTCTTAATATGATGTCCCACAAACCTTAGCTTAATACTTTTTAAAGTTCCAGATCTTGAGACTTTATCATCTTGTTAATGAAAGAAGTATCTTGTTGCGCCAGCCTTAGTCACATCCCCCTAGAGTCTTCAGCATTTTTTTCTTCATTACATAAGAATCTATCTTGGAAAAAGCCACTGAATTTTGAACAAACCACAAGTCTAAAAGATGTGTCTGCTCATGTTTGTCTCTCAGGATCAGAACAGGATTATCACAAAAGAAAAAACTGAAATAGCTCACCACACCAAAACATACAGTATATAGCACAATCAAGTGTATTGCATAATTCTAGCAGCCTAGCACTAATCCTGAAGTCCGTTGTCCATGAGATATTATTAAGCTTAGACTTCAGAATAAACTGTACATTAGGCAGAGTATATTCAACATTCTTGGTTAGTCCAATTCCATTCCATTGCGAAATGATTTATATATCACTCAACATCAATGATTTGGCTAACAGGATATGTGGTTATAAAAAGCACTTGGCTCGAGCAATACATCAAGATTTCTAAGAGACAACTGTTTCAGGCTGTTTGTGAATAGGTTTTGCTTTCACTAGGAATACGAATACTTTCTTTCATGTAGTTTATTGTGTATGGGAAAATTTTCTAAAGAAACAATAATACGATCAACACTGAGAAAGAAAATTTCAAAAAGCAAGCATTGCTTCGCTCAAGATTAGGCAACAACAACAACAACAACGACCCAGTGAAATTCCACTAGTGGGGTCTGGGGAGGGTAGTGTGTACGCAGACCTTACCCCTACCTCGAGGGAGTAGAGAGGCTGTTTTCGAAAGACCCTCGGCTCAAGATTAGGCAAGAGGTATTTTTGCACTTACAATAAAAATCAGGATGCCTGATAGATCTCCAAATATATGCATGTCTTGGACAGAAATTTTCAATGAATCAGAGCTTATTCATATATTCATTCACACAGAAGATAACCATATCCAGCATTACATCTTCAAATGTACTGACTTTCATTTGTGCAAAATTCTGCTATGAAGCTTAGCCCGCGTAGCTGCGGTCTGTGCTGGCTGCATATAACAGAACTAGAATTCAAGTAAAATACCAAAGACTAAAGGATCTGGTTCTGCTGATTAATTAAAACACTAACTTCAGTTCTCAAGAAAATAGCAGCCTAACCAAAGAGAAGAAAGTAACACTTGATATGATATGCGAACAGATTATTGTTAGACACAGGGTTGGAAATATCCTAGAAAAGCTTTTCTACTAATTCAAGCTATATCATCAAAATTGTTGAAAAGTTGTACAAAATAATAGAAACAGCATTTGGAATCTATTGTTGGTGAAAATACAATTACAATTAGAAAAAAATGAGAAAAATTAAAAGTTTTTCAGGTTGAGGTGCGGATATTATAGCAAGGAGATTCAAGCCAACTGAATTAATCTTCACTGGTCCAACATTAATATTCTGACTTGCCTGACTAGGCGTGTGACTCAAACAAACTCTGAACTATCTATAGCTACCACTAAGAACACCTTACTTCAACCAATCTTCAACAAATAATAATCTCCTGTTTTAGTGAATATATTGGAGATTTAGATTTTTTTCTCTTTTTGAAAATACTCTATTTTTTTCTTTGCAACACCATTTTGACTTTTCAAGCACATTGCAACACTTTTCTATATATCATACAAGGAATAAAGACTCTTATTTATCGGTATAGGATTTCTTCCATAGAGTAAATAAGATGATAATTGGATAGCAAAGTAGTAAGAACTTCTGATATTAGGGTGGTGGATAATTTAGTGGGCAAGTAGTGGGACATATCATGGGTGATAATATGAAAAATATTATAACCACTTTCTAGATCATGAAATATTATATAAAAAGATATTATAACCACTTTCTTGTCTTTATAGCCACTAAAAAAAATTGAAACAGTCATATATTGTAATATAAATATTTTTAGAATTCCCTTGGTTCAAAAAAGAATGGCCCTATTTTTTTAAAAGATTGATATATTCCTATATTTTTTTAACAGAAAGTATTTAGGCACAATAGTTAAAGACCCCCGCTCCTCTCCCCCTCCCCCCCCCCCCCGGACCG